>NW_015168698.1:78686-176913 GCF_001447785.1 Gekko japonicus
TTGTTCATCTATGTGTCTACTAATTCTTTTCTTAATAATGGTTTCCACCAATTTACCCGGTATCGACGTCAGACTGACTGGCCTGTAATTTCCCGGATCTCCTCTGGAACCCTTTTTAAGGATGGGAGTGACATTAGCTACCTTCCAGTCCTCAGGAATGGAGGCAAGTTTTAAGGAAAGATTACATATTTTTGTCAGGAGATCCACAAGTTCACATTTGAGTTTTTTCAGTCATTCATGCCAAGTGTGCGCCATGAGTAAGCCTCGACCTGGTGATTTATCAGTTTTTGAGTTGTCTATCAGTTTTAGGACCTCCTCTCTCGACACCTCAATCTGACTCAGGTATTTCAACACCCCTCCCAAAATCAGCGGTTCTGGAGTGAGCAAGCACTTCTCATCTTCCACAGTGAAGACAGAGACAAAAAATGCATTCAGCTTCTCAGCCATTTCCCTATCATCCTTCAGTACTCCTTTTACCCCTTGGTCATCCAAGGGCCCTACTGCCTCCCTGACTGGTTTCCTGCTTCTAATGTATTTGAAGAATGTTTTATTGTTGGTCTTTACATTTTTTGCTATATGCTCCTCATATTCCCTTTTTGCCTGCCTGACCACAGACTTGCATTTTATTTGCCATAGCCTGTGTTCTGTTTTATCAGCCTCACTGTGACTAGCTTTCCACCGCTTAAAGGAATCCTTTTTACCTTTTACAGCTTCCATTACTTTGTTTGTTAACCATGCAGGCTTTTTCCTTTACCTATTTGTGCCTTTCCTAACCTGCGGAATATAATTTTTTTTGAGCTTCTAGGATCGTAGTTTGAAATAGTTTCCAAGCTTCCCCAATGGTTTAGACCTTTTTTACTTTTCCTTTCTGTTTCCTCCCCACATGTCCCCTCATATCAGAGAAGTTACCCCTTTTTAAAGTTAAAAGTGCTTGTGTCAGTCTTTTTGGCCAACTCCCTACTTATACAAATGTTAAACTCAGGGGTCATTTGGGGGGGGACGCTTTCCAAGTGGTGCAATCACTTTTACATCTCTCACCAGGTCTTGAGTGTTACTTAGGAGCAAATCAATTTCATTTGGATTAAGAATTCCAATGGCAACCTGTGCAATGTTGAAATACCACAGAGATGCTACAGAGCTTTCCTGTCCATTTGTACCCAGCAGGATCAGGACAACCAAGGACAAAACGTCTCTTTTACTTGCTCACATTGTTGGGGTTGGGTGGAGTGTGGATGGGGGAGAGGAGGTATCACAAAAAGCAGTGTGAGAATACACAAGTGCAAAATAGTTGCTGTACAAATTAGAAGGGGAAAAAAGACGGTGTGCTTGATAAAACATGGAGAATTTGCCGCATGAAAGGCACGAGTGTCGGGCAGATTTTCGGGGCACGATCACACCACAACATCTAGGAAGCGTAGCACACCTGTGGCCAACCCGTGGTGTCCAGCCGAAGATGCAGAGTTAAAAAGTACGAACGAAAGTGCACTAGTATCCGGAAAACGCACAGGTGGGCATCTGATCCCGGGAGCGCTAGTATTTTATGGCATCTGGCGCCCATCCACGTCCTGTTGAAACTGGATGTTTTTCATAAGCGCATGTGCACAAACACAAAACTGAAAGCAGTGCTTCTCCGTGGAACTGCACATGCATGCATAATGTGAAATGCTTGTGTGATTGTGCCGCACCATTTCTTTGCCACGCTGCAGCATCGCTGTACGATCGCCAGCTAACAGCTGAAGCACGGAGACTCGGGGGACCGTGTGATTGGGCTACTGCACTTTATTTTGCTCTGGGGCGAACAGCCACACCTCCCCCCCCCACGTTATCTGGCCCGTGTGACCGGGGCCATGAACTTCTTCCCAGTACTCAAGGATGATGCTCATATTCTACTTTGAGCAGAGAGTAGTCTTCACATGGCAGGCCAGCAGTACTCAGTAACACTGAGACTGGAGGCTGTGTCAGCAAGCTGCCAAATGGTTTTTTTCTTGCTACTCTATGTATGCGCTTGAGTGCTTTCACTTTCCCATGTATACCCGTTGATGCACTTAATTGCCTAGCTGCAGGAACGTCCATATCTCTCAAGGCCACAGATGGTTGCTGCTGAATAGTTGCTTGGGTGATCTCATGGTGAGAACCGTGAGAAGCAGAGATGTTATGTTATCTAGAAGTGTTTGCTCCCAAGCCCAATGGCGTGCACGGGAAGTCCCGCAATTGGGCCTCAGCTTTTTGAATGTACTATAACCTATTATGCTCATTGCTCACCCCTCATTCTGAACAGTGATCCTGTTTGTGCACCTATAGCTTCAAATAAAGGAAAACCTTTCTGCAAGTGTGTACTTCGTTGATGCTGTGGGAGTTTGTCATGCATCTTCATATGTTGCCAAGCAAGGTGATATCTGACAGGGGGACCCAATTTGTTTCCAAGTTTTGGGGGAAATTGATGAAACTTATGGGGGTGGAGAGGGGCTTGAGCAGTGCTTACCACCCAGAAACTGATGGACAAATGGAGAGGGTTAATCAGACTTTGGAACAATATCTCCGTTGCTTTACAAACTATCAACAAGACGACTGGCATGACTTGTTGCCCCTTGCCGAGTACTGCTACAACAATACATGCCACACCTCTACCGGGTTGTCTCCGTTCAAAGCTCTTTATGGTTACGACAGCCCGCCGTTGCCTTTCCTGGGGATGCTGGATTATGGTGCAAACAGTTAAGAGATTCCTGGCCCCTCTTGACAAAAACTTTAAACGCAGCAAAAGAAGCGTACAAGGCTCAGGCTGACAAGAGAAGGGTGGAGGGTTGGGCTCTGCAGCCTGGGGATTTTGTGTATATTTCAACAAAAAATATTAAGATGTTGCGTCCTAGCAGGAAATTGGGGTGGAAGTTTATCGGGCCTTTTAAAGTGCGCAAAGTGATCAATGATGTTGCTGTTGCTGTTGAATTGCCAAAAAAAATGATATTGTTGCATTCTGTATTTCATTTCAGCCTTCTAAAAAAGACACAGGGTCTTGCCCGTGGCGGGAGTCGCAGCCTACACTTCCCCCCATCTTAATCGAGGGTGACGAACATTATGAAATTGCTCAAATCTTGGACTCTAAAAGGAAGCATGGTAAACTGTTTTATTTGGTGGAATGGAAAGACTTTGGACCCCAGCACCTCGAATGGGTGGAAGTAGGGGATATTTGGGCCCCTCAATTGCTTCGGAAATTCCACCAGGAGTTCCTGGACAAACCAGGAGATCTCCCGGGCTGACCGGGAGACGCTCGAATTTTGGTGGGAAGTTGATTTTCAAGGGGGCAGTATGTCAGCAAGCTGCCAAATGTTTTTTTCTTGCTACTCTATGTATGCGCTTGAGTGCTTTCACTTTCCCATGTATACCCGTTGATGCACTTAATTGCCTAGCTGCAGGAACATCCATATCTCTCAAGGCCACAGGTGGTTGCTGCCGAATAGTTGCTTGGGTGATCCCATGGTAAGAACTGTGAGAAGCAGAGATGTTATGTTATCTAGAATCATTTGCTCCCAGGCCCAATGGCGCACGTGGGAAGTCCCGCAATTGGGCCTCAGCTTTTTGAATGTACTATAACCTATTATGCTCATTGCTCACCCCTCATTCTGAACAGTGATCCTGTTTGTGCACCTATAGCTTCAAATAAAGGAAAACCTTTCTGCAAGTGTGTACTTCGTTGATGCTGTGGGAGTCTGACAGGCTGTTGGTCTGATCTGGTATAAGACAGCTTCCTACATTGAAAAGTGGCTTACTTAATCTGTTTAAATACGTATGAGGATCATGTTATCAGGACAAATGAAAGGATTCTTTGGTGTTCACACAGTACAATAGGACAAGAGATCAGTTCTGCATACATTTCACATATATCTCATTGCCACGCCACACACTGAAATTACTATTGGTCAAAACAGTGATTGACAATTGTTTGTCTTGAGACATCAGCACACATGAACTTTGGGAATGGTGAACTGCAAGCATTCTGTTGAAAGATGCTCCCCATACACACCTAAACTGATTTACAAGTTTTGTCCTTTTGAGAGCCAGTTTGGTCTAGTGGTTAGGAGCGCAGACTCTAATCTGGGAGAACTGGGTTTGATTCCCCACTTCTCCATATGCAGCTGCTGGCGTGACCTCGGGTCAGTCACAAGTTCTTTCACAGCTGTTCTCTCATGAGCAGTTCTCAAAAGTGCTCTCGCAGCCCCACCTACAGGGTGTCTGTTGAGGGGAGGGGAAAGGGAAGGAGTTTGTAAGCCACTCTGAGACTCCTTCAGGTAGTGAAGGGCAGGGTATAAATTCAATCTCTTCTTCTCTCTCTTCTCTTCTGACTTTACAGCAATCCATGTGCTGCAGCAGAAAAGTAATCTAATCAACTGAGTAAAAATTCCACCACTTGACCAAGGGAAATTCTTTCCTTGAGTAAAGCAGATTTTCTCCTCACTGAAGTATATTTAATGAAATGATTCATTGGGTTTATTAGGCAGGTAGAATACGCAGAGTGAGCATGTTTTGCAACTCTGTTTCAGATTATTTGCAATGCTCTGTTTCTTCTTAAAATTGGCCTCTCTTCTAATAGTCTCTTTTTGCCCTAACTCATTGTGATTTTCAAAATTTTCCAGGTTTCAAAGCTGGAGTCTCGTGTGGTATTCAGTGATGGGCTTCGGGTCCATCACTCAGCACCCAACTGCTCACATTTCTGCCAATGGTGGTGGTGGAAAGTGCTGTCAAGTCGCAGCCAATTCATGGCAAATTTGTAGGGTTTTCAAGACAAGAAACATTCAGAGGTGGTTTACCATTGCCTGCCTCTGCATAGCAACCCTGGACTTCCTTGGAAGTCTCCCATCCAAATACTAACTCGGGCCGATCCTGCTTAACTTCCAAGATCTGATGAGATTGGCTAACCTGGGCCATCCAGAACAGGGCATTTCTGCCAATACCCTTGTCAAATGATCAAAAACATTCCAAAAATGTCATGAAATGTTGCCAAGAGACACACACACACACACAGAGAGAGAGAGAGAGAGAGAGAGAGAGAGAGAGAGAGAGCCATATCTTGTGTGCCAGTCCCCCCCCCTTCCTTCCATTCCATAAACATCACCTTTTTCAAAAGGAAAGGGAGGTGATCTGCCACAGGAAGTGTTTGTTTTTCAATGAAGGATAAATTGAGACTCAGACCATTTCTGCAGTAATGAAATGCCCCCGCATTGACGTTTCTAAAACTGTGCAGTATGTGAAATTTTCTGCAGTAGATTTTTCCTCACCAGGCACAAACCCAAAGTTTTCTTTTTCTTACCCAGTGTTTTCAGAACTCTTCAAAACTGGGGGTTCCAAAAATGTGGGGTAAGGAGGAGAAAACTTCCAGTTTGCACCTGGTGAGGAAAAATCTACGGCAGAACGTGTCACATAATGTGCAGTTTTAAAAACGTCAGTGCAGGAAATTTCAGAAATGTTCTCATACTTTCTGGCAATTACTTTTCTCAATCAACTCCAGCATAACTAGGAAAGCTGAGAAAACTACAGTTTCCATGAACTACAGTCCCCATTAGCAATCCAGTAAATTCTGAGTGTAATGATGACAGCTATTGGTTGGCTGAAATGCCACTAACAGCACGGCAATGATTATATGGAAAATCTTGCTCATTTTAAATTGTAAAAAAGTGAGCCATACAAACATATGGGTGTTTGATTTGAAAGAAAACAGGTGCTGCAAGGAGAGTTAGTTTGATTTTTAAAGATGTCAGCAATATTCATGAGGGGGGAGGTCTGTTCAAGAAACACAAGTCCGAAGATGTACACCAAAATAATCATGCAGGTGTTTAGATTGTTGTCCAATTATTGGAAGAGCTACATGGAATACTGTAGAGTAGGTACGTCTAGTCCATATTGTTATGTACGCGGACCTCCACTAGGGGTCCGCGGCAAAGACTGTAGCTTGGCTCCCCTGGACAATAGGAACGTAGAATCCTAGTTTCCCCAGCCCCAACCAATAGCCACTCTGGCGGGAAATTCAAACCCTCCAATGGACTAAGGCTGTGCTGGGTGGGTGTGTATATAGTTGGCCTTGCAGGGCCATTTTAGTCAGTCATGTGTTAAGTACAATAAACGTGTGCATGCTCATGTCGTCGTCCAAGTCCTCCATGTGGCGAACCCAGTACTTTTCACATATATTTTACTTATATTATTTATAGTCCACCTTTCTCACTGGGATTACACTGAGTGAGTCAACACAATCAACAAGATGTGACATTCAATAAACAATGAAATAGGATTTAGGTTGTAGCTCCAGCCAGAAGTCTTAAAACAGAACTGTAGCAAAGCATAAGTGTTAACATGACACAATAAATGATGCAAAATTACACAACGGGATCCAACCCACAGCAAACTATATATAGTAGTACACAATCCCCAATAATTTATCCAAGTAAATTTGGGAAGCCTTTTGTACAGTGCTACCTTATTGCCTGCATAGAAAAGCCCTCTTGGATTTTTTTTAAAAAACTGTATGTATGATTTATCTCTTGGAGAAACAATGGGAGGTTACTGCCACCTTTATATGAGAAAGTGTTGAGATCTTGCTTTAAAAACCCACTCAGAAAGCCGTCAGATAGTTTACTGTCCAACCAGCAACCTATCAACCTTTGAAAGTTATGCAGAAAAATCACTATTCCCACACCATCCATCAGCTTTAATTATAAGTGCACTAAGAAAACAACATTCTTCAGAGGAAAGTGTTGCCCCCCCCAAGTGCTTAGATTGTTTGGATGCCATTAGAAGGAAACTAAATAGCCAAGCAATTTAATTTAATTTCTTCAATACTGGTTCATGTTTTCTAAACAGGATCCATAGATCATCTACTTTTGCTGCATCTGAAATATTGATTACAGTGCATTTCCTCTGGCTCAAGCAAGATATTTTTGTCATACATTAGAGGGCCCATGCTACAAAGGGGGGGGGGATCTTTGGTATCAAGCAGAAACTCATGAGTATTTGCTGATGGAAGTTAACTTTGTTCTGTTGATTCCTTCTTATCACACAAGCATTGCCAAAATGTGGAGCCAAGATTTCCTGGTTCCAGAGTTCTGGAAGGAGGAAGGTGAAGCTACAACTCTGGACCCTGATACGGGTTCATTTGTATAACTTCTGAAACAAAATAGAATTCTTGTTGTGATGCCTGAGATGGTATGTAAAGAACAGATTATTGATGGGGCAGTTACATGTTTGTACTAGTCCCAGAGTTAGGATACTTGAGTCATGCATGCACCCACTCTGTTCCTCTTTGCAAACAAGTCAATCACAACCATCAACCCAACACCCTTCACCAGAAAGTCTCCCACAAAAACAAGCCACTGACCCACATATCATTATCTCTCTCTCTCCAGGTTGGAGAATGAAGGCAATAACTCTCTTTCGTTTTGCTGTGGAAGAACGGGGTGGGGGAGGAGAATAAGTTCCTCCCATTTACTATTCATAACAAAGTCAAAATATTCACTATCTATCTAAGGTACCTGTACCCACCCTTTCTCCTGCTAGCACAGTTGGGGAAGTGATCCCCACATACAGGGCTGGCTCACTCACTAGGCGAACTAGGTGATCGCCTAGAGCAGGACAGCCCTTAGGGGCACCAAACTGCACCCGGCCTGTACTCTGGGAATTTATGATTAATTGTGTTTTTCATTCTTCCTAAAATGCATTTATTTTTGAAAATTGGTGGGCGCATGGGGGCCCCCAGAAGGGATCCTCGCCTAGGGTGCAAAATAAGCTGGAGCCGGCCCTGCCCACATATGCAGTTTACTCCAGCAGCAAGAGATGCAAAAAACATCACCTATCTGTAGGCATTCCAACAGCAGAGACCCCCATTCCGGTATAAGAACTAACAAGCAGAAGAGAAGACAAACGAGAAGCAGCAGGAAAACAAGAGAAACACTCCAGTAATGCTAAACAGTATAGAATATCCACTACAGCTCCTCCTAGAGTTCAAATGGACTGAACACACCTTGTGTAAGTATTTACATTAAGAAAATTGCTTAGGTGCTGTGGCCTCTCCAACATAGCTCTTCCTTCTCCAGTTTATCCTCACAGCAACTTTTAGGCTGAAATATACTGACGACTCTCAGGTCACTTGGTTAGCTTTCTGACCAAATATGGATTTGAACCAAGGTCTCCCCAGTCCCCAATCCAAACTTCTCCCCCCTATACCAAATTGGCAATAGATTTATCCACCTCTTTCTTGAGCCTAATGGCATTCTTTGTTCCCCTAAGTCTTCCAAGGAGACCTTTCCTGAATTTCAGCACTTTTTATGATTCCATAAACCTTCCTGGAAGAATGATAATTCAAGTGTTGTTTCCTTTACGTCCCCAAAGAAGAGAAATACGATGTCATCTATCACTTTTGCTAACTCTTAATGGTTCTTTTCTTCATATATGTAAGAGAAAACCACACGCTCGGCATAATGTGGCATATATCAAAATACCTGCCTTGCCACCACATTCCGTGCTGTGTGTTGCCTTTATTACTCAATTTGCATTGATTAGGACATGGAAAGCTCAACATTCAAACAGCAATGCTAGATCATTGCTAAGGAAAACATTCCCACAAATCATGCTGGCAAAGTAAACAACTTGAACGCTATTAAATAATTCATATGCGCAACTCCTTGACACTGGGAAGGAGGCTCTCAACCAGCCGCACAGCTGAGCCTGGCAGTCTGATTAATCTGCCAAAATATATTAAGACAGAATAAAGCACGATGACACTCCGGGGAAGGACAAAGAGAGATATATTTTTTTTAAATGCAAAACACTGTACAGCGAAACTGATGTACAGTATGTGCAAAGTTCCATGGAGGGCTCATTGCAACAATCAACATGAGATATATCGTAAAGGATCACCGCCTTCTGTACTGTCCAACCCGCCAGCTAAGCGCTTCCTCACAAGCTCTGCTCTCCATTCCCCTGCCTTCAGAGGTGATGTGGGAGGCAACCAGAGACAGGGCTGTTTCAGCTTTGGCATCTCATCTGTGGTATGCTCTTCCCCTTCGGTCTCAGCTCCACTCTCTTTTTGGGCACCAGGCATTTCTGTTTATCCAGGGTTTTAATTAAGGGGGTTTATCTTTGAACACAAATTTTATAGTGTGTCTGAAGAGTGATTTATGCTTATTATTTTAGGCTGCTAACCCTTTGGAGCTGTTTTGATGCTATGGCTGGGTTTTTAATGAGTTTTTAATTGCTGTTTATTTTTAATGGTTTTTATGATTTATGGTTTTATTATATGTTGATCAGGTTCTCTGGAGAGGTGGCATTTTCAGAATAAACCACCAACAATGCAGTCCTGTGCAGAATTATCAATATGTCTAATTCTTAACATGGTGTCATCTGTGGATATTTAAATCTGGAGGTTGGGGCCATGAACACACAAGAAAGAACTTTCTACAACCCCGAGAAAAGCCCCAATTTGCAGAAAGATCTAAAATCTAAGAAAGGAAGACGAAAATAAATCTAAATGTGAAAAGCAGTTCCAGTAGCTTTAAGAATGTGTGCCAACAGTGGTCATTGCTGGGCAGCTACAATAGCATTGCCAGACTTCAAGCCTTGGTTTCTGTCAGTTAAAGGCAGGGTGAGGGATTGGTTTTTTGCTTTTGAAGGACTCCTCAGGATCAGGCCTGACAGCAAAAATGCGGTGAATTGATACCATGTGACTTGCATAACTCACCCAGGCATGGTTGCTTGCTATTGTTCAACAGTATTCACCCCACAAAACTCCGTGTAGTATAATGGTTTTAGTTTCAAATGAGGATCTGGGAGACCCAGGTTTAAATTTCCACTTTGCTGTGGTACTCATTGAGTGACCTTGCACCAGTCATACACCCTTAGCCTAACCTACTTCACAGGGTTGCTGTGAGGATAAAATGGGAGAGAAGATAATGATGGAAGCTACTTTGAGTCCCCATTATGAAGAAAGGCAGGGTACAGGTGAACTAAATAGATATAGCTGAAGAAGTGGGGGTAGGTAGGTAGGTGGATTGGTTGGTGAGTAGGAAGGAGAGATGAAGCAGGGAAATATGAGGAATGGGGTTTGCCAGGAGGAGAAAAAAGAGGACATAGGTGGACATACAGGAAAGGGAGGTGCCTCATGCAAGTCCTCATGCATTCCCCATAGTGTAATGTCCGCATTGCTGCCACCATGCAGCTGGGCTCAGCCTGATGGCTGGCACTGCACAACTTAGCCATAGTTTTCCTGGGTAGAAGCTGACAAGGGTAGGATAGGAGGAAAAGCTATAGACAAGGAAGCAAATAAAGGTATGTTATCTGATGCATAGAAAGGCTATGGGGACTTTCAGGAGGGAAAAGAGAAAATAGTTGGTGCGGAAACAATGATCGCTCAAAAGTCATGTAGGTCCCCCCATGTATTCTAGTCTACACCCATTCAAAACAATGGACTCAAAAAAGTGTAACTCTATTACAGATTGATATGTATATCCTCTACCAGCCATAATTTGAGAATGTTGACAGCAATTCAACATTTTGAGAATGTTAGGAGGAAATGCAAATTTGGACAATTGCCATCCAAGCAGAAGAGAGGCTGCCGGTTCTCTGGGAAAGAACTGTCCCATCTATGCTATTTGTATGATTGTCTTGTAGAGGTCTACCAAGCATGAACCCTTTGTCATACCATGCTGAAATACCTCCTACATCACAGGGGAAGTGTAGAAGAGGGTGTCAGTGGCACTTTATGTTACATAATCATAGGATTTGGCTGCACATGGTTGTCATGGTTGTACTATGAGGAATTGACAAATCAAATCTACCTGCTACTCTTGACTCCTGCATAGTTCAATAACATTGTGGGGAGAAAGAAAGGACAGGAGATAGGAAATGACAGACATAGAATACAAATATTGGCTGCAGTCTGAAGAAACAGATTGTATATGGTCCAGATAGTCTGCATGCTCTAAATCCAGTGGAAGACTAGAATGCGTGTGTTGTGATGGGAATCTCACAAATCCAGAAACTTGGAGAAATCCAGTGCAGAAGATCCCCTGTGGGAAGCCCATGCATAAGATCTAAGAATGGCTTGAAGATGCCATCAAAGGCACAGATATAAAATGGGAGGGACTTGGCTTGACAGCAGCACATGTGAAAGGGATCTTGGTGTTCTGGTTGATCATAAGCTAAACATGAGCCTGCAGTGCAATGTGGCTGTGAAGAAAGCTAATGCAATTTTAGGATGCATTAACAGAAGCATTGTGTCCAGATCATGGGAGGTGGTAGTTCCGCTCTATTCTGCTATGGTCAGGCCTCACCTGGAGTACTGTGTCCAGTTTTGGGCACCACATTTTAGGAAGGATGTTGAGAAGCTCGAGTGTGTCCAGAAGAGGGCAACCAGGATGGTGAGAGGGTTGGAATCTTATGAGGAAAGGCTGAAAGAGTTGGGTATGTTTAGCCTGGGAAAGGCTTAGAGGGGACATAATTGCAGTCTTCAAATATTTGAAGGGCTGTCATGTAAAAGATGGAGCAGATCTATTCTCTCTTGCTCCAGATTGCAAGACTAGATCTAATGGGTGGAAATTACAAGGGAGTCGTTACCGGCTAAATATCAGGAGAAACTGGTTGAGCAGTGGAACAGTCTGCCTCGGGAGGTGGTGGATGCTCCTTCGCTGGATGTTTTCAAGTGGAGGCTGGATGACCATCTTTCGGGTATGTTGTAGGTATGTAGGGCTATCTTTCAGCTATGGCTCCTGCAGAGTGCAGGGGGTTGGACTAGATGATCTGCAAAGTCCCTTCCAACTCTAACATTCTATGAGTGTAAGGATGCGTTCAGACGCGGCCTTTCTGCTGGCATAAACTGCACCGGTTGGAACCGGTGCAGTTTATGCCGGCAGAAACGTGATCAGACTTACCCTCCATCTTGCGGAGCCCTCCAGTGAATGCCCGCTCACACGCTGCAGGCGTCTGCATGTGTGTGTTTTTTTTAAGGACAGTTTGAGCATGCGCATAGGCAGCCATTCAGAGAATGGCGATTTTTGCGCATGCTCAACCTCCCCGTACATTTAAACTTTAAAGGTAAGCACTTACCTTTAAAGTTTAAAGCCCAACCTGGCCTCCCTGTAGTCCCGGACTCCTCCGGGAAGTTAAAGTAAGGCTTTTTTTTTTTTTTTACACAAACACTCAGGGCAAAGCTTCACCTGAGCGCATATCGCTTCCTTTAAAAAAAAAATGGCGGGGGAAAGCCGGAAGCCTCAGGCTTCCGACGGAAGTGTCTCTGTAACGGAGGAGAGCGATCAGACGCCGGGGTGCACCAATTACAACTGTTGCACTCTGTTTACCACCACTTTGGACCTAGTGGCAGAGTGCAACGGTTTAAAGGGATTTACAACGGTTAGGGACGGGAGGCAGATGTTCGCCATCTGAACGCCCGTAAGTACACCAGTTGGAACCGGCATCCTAACCATTGTAAATCCCCCATCTGAACGCACCCTAATGTATGATGCAATTCCGCTGCTGGAGAGAAGACAGTCTGGCTCTGTATGAGAACACCTGAATAAGTAAATTGAAGGTAAAAAAAACAAACAAACCACCAGAGCGGTCTATATTGACCACCAGAACAGTCTACACTGGGGATCATGAGACCAGCATGTACAAAAGTCATGTGGGATGAGATTTGTACTAGAGATAGGAACTGGAGGAGAGAAAAAGCTGGCTGAATCTATCCCATTGTGTTTGTAGCCTAGTGTTCTGCCAGTGGTCTTCAATATCATGACCCCAACAATTACCATTTGAACAGATCTGAATATTCTTTAACAGTACTTCCTCAAGTAACATAAATCAAAGCATCTGAACTATAAGGAGTCCATGCAAAAATTGTTCTGAGACCTTACATTTTGAATTTCATTCAGAGTATTTTTTTTAACAACCAGCAAAGAATGTAAATTCATGGCCAAGGATCAAAGACCAAACACCTAAACAGAAGGGAAGGTTGCTTCAATTATCACCTTCATGCTCCTGTGAGTGAAGACAGGTTTGAACCTTCCATTTGCTGTAATTGAATTTTCTTATTATTCTCGATTAAATTCACACGCTCTATTACTTAAATGTGGCATATATTTCTGAAATTACGTGCCTCAGTTATTCCAGTCTCAAAAAGTTGTTCCTTAAGGTGTATTTGGTTTTGTTATCCAAGCAATAAGGTACGGCCACATTCAGACCATGGTAAATTAGTCCTAATAACAGGAAATTACTGGAACAGAATACATAATCTGAATCACCCCGCTACTCTAATCTGTTTAAAAAGATAACAGAGCTTCACATTTCCTCACATTAGTTCAGCCTGAATGTGGTAAAGAAATTGACAAAATAAAGAAATAAATAGTTAACCATCTCCTCTTCAGATCAGGCTTGCCATTTGCCTGCCTGCACTAGATAAACATCCACCTTTGACCCCAATCCCTCCGCAAGTGAAGCAGGAGGTTAAAAAGGCCAGAAAATAGCCTCCATGGGATGGTTAAGGAATTTCCCCATATCTCTATGGCCTTCACCACAGAGATTGGAGGAAATTCCTAGAGCAGAGCCATAATGAGCTAATTTTGTGTTTGTCGCAAGAATATAAAATTGTGCCCCCTATACTTTCATAGTAGTTATTTTTGTAGAAAGGTAAATACAAACATAAGAATAATAATAACACAACATTTCTTTTAATTATGCTATCTGTGCCCCTCAGCTACGTGCCCCTGACACAAGTGCCCTTGTTCTAGAGTGTTGCCTGGAGGTGACACCACATCCTCCCCAAACTCCACCCGCCCCAAGCACCTCCCTCAATATATTCTGGCATTTGCCAAGGCAGTGCTGGCAACCTTACCTGAGACAGAACCCCCTCCCCCCATTTTGCAGGGATCCCTTCATCAACTGCCTATCATGAACTACTGCAAAGGATTTCAGGGTTGCACCCTCAGTTCATGTGTAGTTTGGCCAGACTTGGCTGTTTCTCATTGTTGCATCTCTTAAATAGGTTTATCTACCGCCAGGTAAGGTCTGGACTTGTTCTCCCAGAATTACACCTGATCTCCAGGCTACAGAGATCCATTATCCTGAAGGCAATGGCAGTTTTGGATATTGGACTCTGCAGTGTACTACAGAGTCTATGAGAATGTGTGTCCCAGGGTAGCATTGTATCACCACTGAGCTCCCTCTCCTCCTCAAGATCTGCCCTTCCTATACACCACCCCTAAACCTCCAGGAATTTCCAAACAAGAGTTTAAGGTTTCTAAAACCCTAATGCATTAGTTACTGAATGTCCCATCTTGTTGATTGTATTGACTCACTCTGTGTGATCCACCTTGAGTCCCAATGGGAAAGGCAGACTAGAAATAAATAAATAAATATAAACTAAGACACCATCTTGTTGGGGAAAAAAATAAGTAATTTCCAGAAACATAAAGTCTGGCCTCCTTTGGTGTATAACTGTATAACTTAGGTATCAGGGATGAGTTAATGTGAAACTCCAAGGCTGGTGGAAGAGAATTATTCATCTTCCTACTCAGTTCAAGCAGATTGACAAATATACTCATAGCCTCCTCTCCTTAACACCCACTTTGACCCAGCTAAATCAGAAGGCAGACATTTTGTGCAATACTTTTTGGAGAGTGTCTCTTTTCCTCCTTTTTTGGTTTTGTTTGTTTTTTGTTTGTTTTGTTTTTTGCAGGTAGGGCAAGGGGAAAGACACAAAGAGGGAAACCTGGTGTTCCCGCTGTTAATTACCTGGATGCATATTTTAGAAATGTTCATTTACAATTATGTATGCAGAATGACTTATTGATGAGGCAACGCACTGCACAATATATAACAGTTAATTAAACCCAGCTTGTGAGTCATATTCATTAAATTTGAATGATTTCTTAATAACTAGCATCACTGTATATCTAATTTTGGTTGGGCTCGGGAGAATGTTGACTGTACAACATAGTAAAGTTTTTGGGGGGAATCTGATAGTTGCTGAGATCAAAGTTATCCCAAGTTCTTATTATCCCATTAACAAGCAAATGTAATATAAATTATACATTTTTAACCCAGAATTTAATTTAACAGCAAAATTAATTTCATTTTTTAAAGAGAAGTGTTAATGATCAGCTATGTTAAAATAATTTTATCAGGTAGAAAGTGTGGGGGATGGCTGCATGCCACATTATCTGTATTTATACAATGATGATGATTATGAAGATTATAGAATATCATCTCCTGTGACTCCTTAAAAGATTAATACACCATAAATTAACCACAAAGACTCACAGTGCAATCCTAAACAATATTCACCCTTAAGTACATTGAAGCCCATATGTTGGATCCAGCCAGCCTTTCCACTGACGAAAAGGGGAGGAGGGGTCCCTTTTGGCCACTGAAAAGGCTGTACTGGTGATCATGGGACATGCATAGACAAAAACAGTGGGGGTGGGAGATGTGGTTAACAAGGAAAATTAGATAAGACTATGGGTGTGTAAAAAAACTGGTATTTGTCAGGTTTAGGTATATTGAACCCCCCAAAATATTGATATTTTCTGATATTCCCAAATCCCAATACTGGCATGGTATTTGGATTCAGGATTTTTCAGAAATCCTGCATTTTTCCAGCTCCATTATACCCTAAGGGGACCACTATGGTCAATAGTCCCCATAGAGTATAATGGAGAATCAGTCCTGGAGTATCTAGGGGTCTGAGGGGCTGCTTTTGAGGCAAAGGCACTAAATTTGCCACATAGCTGCTGATGCCTCTCCTCAACTCCCCCCCCCCAGTTTCAAAAAGATTGGCCCAGGGGTCCAGTTCTATGGGCCCCCAAAGAAGGTACTTCCATCCTCCATTGGTTTCAATGGAGGGGGAAAGGCATTTAAAGGGATTATAGTCCCTTTAAATGCCTCTGGCAAGCTGCAAGTGAACTCTGAAGGCATTTAAAGGGTTTGCAGTCCCTTTAAACACCTTATGCAAAAGGCGAGTTCACCTGGAAGGCGTGTAAAAGGACTACAATAACTTTAAACACCCATTAACTTCAGCTATCCAAAAATTCCAAAAATATCTCAAATATTTTGAGGATTTCTGGGACTCAGCTATTTTGGATAATCAAAAAACCCAAACAACTCAGCTATATATTTAGCTGAAAGAATAGGGTTATTTTCTGGCTCGGGTATAGCCGAATGCACACCCCTAAGTGAGACTGAATGAAAAAGCTGTCTGAATTCTAACCCAATGGGCTTAGAAGGGTGTAACTCTGTTTAGGATGGCACTGCCACTCATTTGGGGTTGAGGGTTGACATGCCAAGCTGGGCAACCTGTGGGACAATTTGAGGGCAGGGACATGGGGGAGTGATGACCGTGATTCCTAGAGTTATTCACCATCACTTTCAGGTTTTCCACAAAAGGGGTGCCACGATGCACTCGCCAATGATGGGTTCTTTTAATTTCTCTCCTACCACTGCTCTGAGTGGTGGAGAGGGTTGTACACTATAGGGTGGAGAGGGTTGTTTACTATTCCATGTTTCAGCACTGTGCTCTGTGACAGTTTTATTAACTTTGCAGTACTGTGAAGCAGCAAGAGGAGACTGCTTTCAGCTGGAGCCAGTTTGCTGCATTCATTTAAAGGGCACAGGAGGAGGTAGTCCCAAAGAAGAGGTGATAGGAATAGACATGGTTTTGTTAGCACAGTCTAAGTTTTATAAATAAATATTTCTTTTTAAGTGCAGAAGTATCTTATGCTATTTTTTTTCCTCTGAAAGATGGAAAGATTCAGGTGCACCAACCTCCTGCAGGCTGATGTGCAATGTATATGACATGCTACCCACATGAGAAGGTTACTGGTCATAAAGAGCAGCCTATGAGCTGGTTAGTCTCATGCACAATCATAATTTAATCATAACTGCACTCAGAAATGATGGGAGCTCTTCTATACCCTTCTAGACCCTGGTATCGCCAGCTAAAACAAGCAGTTGATGGATGATATGCAAACCTCTGCCTGAGACCTGGAGAGCCACTGCAGCCTGAGTAGACAACACTGACCTTGATGGACAAATGGTTTAATTCCATATGAAGTAGTTTCACATGTTCATATGAGAACATGCCACAACGATCCTACCAGTACCCATAGCTGCCTTTTTTGTCAAATGTAATGACAGAAAGAGGCTACTCTTCTTTCGGAATCCGACAGGCAAAAGGGGAAAGGCAATGTTAAAGAAGCCATGCATCTCTCCCCACCCACATCCTAAAGGGATCAAGACAAACCAAGAAAGCACTTCCTGTCTGCACCAACTTTTTTCCAATTGGCTCAGGAATGTGGCTAATGTAGCCAATTGGATTGGGGATGTCACATGACATCCCTGCCCACCTCCCCCAGAACGCCCACCCCCAAATCCCCCTGCCAGCAAGCTGGTGGTTGGTGGTTTCCCATCCAAATACTAGCCAGGGCCAACCCTGCTTAGCTTCTGAGATCACACGAGCTGCATGTGGAGGAGTGAAGAATCAAATCCGGTTCTCCAGATTAGAGTCCAAAGCTCTTAACCACTATACAAAACTGGCTCTATAAAAAATGCTCTATAAAAAGCTAATATTTTTGAGCGCTCTATAAAAAGCTATTTTTTTTCCAAATGTCCAAGGGTGCTGCTCACATTCTGAGATATTCAAGCAGTGGAATGATCACAAGCTACTAATTAAGAGATAATTGCCAGAGTGGGTAAAGTAGCATTTCACAAAACTGCAAACCTGGCATTTATTGTGAATTACTAGTAAAGTACCCATTATGTCTATGACTGATCACTTAAAAAAAATTCTTTGCTAACTTTGTAGCAATCACTGTCTTGATAAATTACTCTGAGCATTATTCAGGTTCACACAGTCCCATTTGTTTTTGTGTTCAAGCAGAATTAAGACAACAGAAATAGATGGTTATAATTACTTCCTCCAGCCACAATTTCAGGTGAACTCTCTCCTCCCTCCCCAACACATACACTATGACAAATATCTCTAAACTACAGTTGCTCCTGGATGTTGCCTAAAGCAAAACTCCAGGCCCATTTTGATTCTCCTGAACAAGCAAAGCACCTGAAGAACCAAGGGGAGGTTAAAAAAAAATTGACTCAGATCAGCCAAATTTTTCAGGAGTGTTTTACAATCCCTTGGCCACCATCAAATCCCATGTAGTGCAATATTAGAAACCAAATGGGATGTAGGAATGGACAGAAAAGATTTGATTACATTCCTTAAATTTTCAGAGAAGGGAAATCTCACCTCCCCACTCTCAATCTGAGAGTCTGCCCCTTAGTCTCAAGATGAATCCAGTACCTTTGTACCGGGTTGGTAGCTTGATTTGAGGGGGGAAACTTCATTTGTTAAAGGTCAGGTCATCAGGGTGCTTTTAAAGGCTCAGAAGAAGTTTGCTAATTCTCAAAAAATAAACAGTCTAGAGCATGGATGGAGTCTTCAGGGTCTAGGGAAGGAGCCTAGAGGAAGTAGGGAGCAGAGGAAGGAACAGATCCCAGTCTTCTGGGGTGGTTTGGCAGTGTAGCCCAATACAAATGCAGCCTATTAACCTAAGTTGCCCAGAAACTGCAGATCAGAGGTGAAAGAGACAATGGTCTCTGCCCCAAGCTAGAGGTCCAAAGCCAATGGAGAATTTGCACCCTCGGATGTTTCCAGTGGGTGGATTGGCGATGGCAGTCGCTCTCCTCGAAGCTTGAGGAGGCGACTAGCACACCTTCGGCTTGGAGGGTGCCTCAAGTGGCACTCCCACGGAACCCTTGCGGTGGGTTCCAAGCCAGAGGGCTTTTGAGGGTTAGCCTCTTCGACGGCTCGAAGTCATGGAATAGAGGCTTCCCTCCGCCCTGATGGTCCAGCCGATGGGTGACCTATGGGTGTAAGCAAATCTGACCAGGACAAGCGCAGGAGATCAAGCGGAATAGTGATGGAAGAGAGCTAGGTCAGAAGTGACAAACAATGAACGTGAGTGAGAGATAAATGGACTGTCTTTGTAAAGTGAAGCCCCCCCCCCATGGAGAAAGCAGAGTGCAGGGAGGGAAGGGGGGAGGGGAGAGAAACAGCGTTACATTTTGAGAGACTTACTTGAACTTGGATAGAGAAATGGCGAGTCTTTTGAGCTCTGAAACAGAGGTGTTGAATTGTAAACAAAGAGAGAACATGGCAGTTCCACGAGGGAAAATAAAACCAAAAGGCAACCAGAGTCCAAGATCCGAAGAGGGAGCAGACGTCATGAAGACGTTAGTGGATATGCTGAACGGTATAGGAGCAGCTCGGTGGTATTAACCAGCAACTGGCTACACTAAACCAAAACTTCGCCTTGCAGCAGCGCCAGCTGACAGAGACGGAGAAAAAAGTGGAGCAGGCAACTGAGAAGCTGGTAGAGATGGACACCGGGAACAAGAAGATGAGGAAAAGAGTGACAGAGGTGGAAATAAAACAAAAGCTGCAGGAAAACCATTTACTTCAGCTGCAAATGGATAAAGCAAACATGATTCTCAGATTTCAGGGACTGCCGGAAAAGGAAAAAGATTTGAAGAAGCCTCTGGGAGAGATCATCGCTCCAGTAACAGGCTTATCAGCGGATAAAATAATAAAAGATATAGAGTCTGCCTATCGGATATACTCTAATTACATTAAAAAAAATAGCCTGCCTGGGGAGATTGTAGTCAAGTTTGCAAGAAGACAGACCAGAGATGTTATATTAAAGACAACTTCGGCAAATCCATTGAAATTTGGGAATACAAATATTAAGACTCTAAAAGACATCCCATTTGAAATCCGTCAAAAGAGGAAAAGCTACAAAGAATTAATCTCATTTCTTCAGACAAACGGAATACAATATCGTTGGCGATCCCTGAATGTGTCATATTTAAAATTAATGATAAAAGAGAGAAAAGTGACTCCATCTTTAAAGCAAAGGAATTTTTGAGACAACAGCTGAGGCCAGAAGCGGAACTCAAAGATGAAGAAACAAAATCGAGTGACTCTGCCACCACTGGAATGGGGGAGGACTCTGGGGAGGAAGCGGGTGCGGGAGCAAGCAAAACGGTGTATGATTTCAGAGAAAGAAGACAGAATTAAGGGCAGAAGGACTCTGAAAATAGCCCTATGAAAATAAGATGCTCAAGAAGTGTTCTCAAAATATTAAAATTACTAACATTGAAGCAGTAGTTAAAAATAATTCACAAGTATATTGTTATACTAACACATATTTACTAACATGTAGTTTAACACAGAAATGATCTCCTACTCTTGGGTTTTTAGTTAGTGTGGGTATCTTTTCTTTATCCCTAGTTGTAGTCCCCCTTCCTATATTTTCTGTTGTAGTTACATAGTCTATTGAAAAACCAATAAAATTACCCTCTTGGGGGTTTCAAAAAAAAAAAGAGAGAAAGAGAATTTGCACCTTCTTGCTTTGTCCCAGAGTGAACACTACATCCAGCCAGCAATTAGAGACAGCACAACCGTAAGGAGCTGGGATTCTTCTGTTTGCCAGAAAGAACCCTCTGCTCCCCTGCAAGTTGCCCAAAAAATGAAGACCCATGGGGAAACTGAAGGATAGAGACATGGGGGGTGGACTTCGGAAACAGCATGATGACACTTCTAGAAAAAACCTGGAAGAGACATCATGCCTGTCTAGAAAACTCCAGAAACTCTATGCTTTTTACCAGTCTGTTGTTTGCAAACTGCCTTGAGGATCACTTGAGTGAAGTGGTTGTGATGGACTGCACTTTAAAAGTGCATAAGTGCTGTTTAAATATGTGATGGACTGTGAAGGGTTAAAGCCTCACAAAGCCAGAGAGCCTTGAGTGATGGGTTGCTCAAAGGGATTTGATTGATTAGCATCAGTTGAGCTAAAAGACTTGAGCACTGACTGCTGAAGAGATCTCATTTGGAGTTTAGTCATGACTGAGGAGAGTTTAGCTCTGAGAACTAGATCAGTCTAGCCCTGACTGAGAAGAGTTTAACACTGAGAAACATTTAACACTGACTGAGGACTGGGAAGGTTGGCAAGGAGGAGTGGGAGGATTGGTGAAGACCCCCTCTCCATTCAGGTCAGAAAAAGGGATAGGTCTTCTAGTTAGAGAAGTGATTCCCTGACCAGCTGATAAGAGTATAGCTCAAAAAATTGAATGATTCCTGGAATGTTTAGAGAAGGAATTTGGGTACTTGGTAATATATCCCTGTCTTCCAAAAACTGAAGAGTCATTTAAACTCAAGAAAGTGAAGTGAACTGTTTAGTAAACATTCTCTTTCAGCCTAACCTACTTCACAGACATGCTGTGAGACGGACAAGGGATAACCATCCATGTATATCACATTGTGCTCCTTAAAATAACAGTAAGATATAAATGCAAAAACACAATGAGTTCCAGAGAAGGGAACAGTGGTAGAGCATCTCTTTGGCATGCAAAAAGATCCCAGGTTCAATAGCCAGTATTTCAGTTGCCCAGAAAATTCCTGGAGATTTGGGGGTGGAGTCTGGAAAGGGCAGAGTTTGGAGAGGCAAGGGACCTCAGCTAGGGTATAATGCCATAGACTCCACCCTCTAAAGCAGCTATTTTCTCCAAGGGAACTGACCTTTGTAGCCTGGAGATCAGTTGTCACTCCTGGTGGTCTCCAGGCTCCACCTGGATGTTTGTGATTGTAGCAGTAGGTAATGTGAAAGGCCTCTGCTGGAGACCCCGGACCACCTCTGCCAGGCAGAGTAGACAATACTAACCTTGATAGACTAATGTTTTTACTGAGTCAAAGGCAGATTCATGTGTGGGTTCATATCCGGTCTCTTTGCTACACATATAGTACACAGATTCAAGGATAATATTTGTCCCCTTGGAAGGCCTTATGATGGTTGCTGAGCACAAACATGTTCAGCTGCATCAATTTCCCAGTTAATTGTTCCATTTTTTTCTCTGTTTCCCTAGTTATCAGTGTTTTAGCAAGAGCAGCGTGTAGATTAAAGCATGCAGAGAACTCAGACGTAAATGAACCGATGCCACACAGAGCCTCCTTCTAATGGAAGTATTTGAAGGAAATTTCTCCTTGACATTTTGAAAATGAAGTTCAATGAATTGTGCAGAGGGAGAATACAAATGCATACATTCATCCTGACTTAAAGGGGGGGGGGGGAATCTCTGTGTTTTGTTCTGTCCTGCCTTTTAAACTTGGCTTTACTGTCCATCCACCCATCCATTAAAATCTGATTTTGCATCAAACCTCTTTTGCTTGCCTTTGTGTGAGTATGGGGATTTTTTAAAATGAAATTCATTATCACTACCTTCAATATAAACTAGAAACCATTATTCAGGACCAAAACTGGTATTGCAGCAAATTAAACATACACACACACAACCAATAAAACAATAAGGGCTTTGTTATCTTTGATTTTCCATTTCGTGCAGCATTAGCAGAACTGGGGTCTTGCAAAACAGGCAGTGTTTTTATAGGCCGTAAATCATCTCCGAAGTCCCTGTGTAATGCTGAATCAATGCGAGAAGCTATTAGGCATACTTCAAAACATCACGTGCAAACCAAGTTTGACTCATACAGACAGCCAAGAGGCTTTCCCCCATTTTCGGTTAAAAAATGGTCTATGGATCCAGATGGTCTATGGATCCAAATGTTCATTCTGCAAAACCACACTTCACTTGAACTGGGAGACTTTAATCAGAAGGTCCCTTGCAATGTGGCAGCATCACATCCCTTTCCCCCTATTGACTGATATACCTCACCTTTCTCTCCAGTGGGGACCTGAAGTGGCTTACATTATTCTTGTCTCCTCACAACAACCCTGTGAGGTAGGTTAGACTGAGAGTGTGAGACTGGCCCATGGGCACCCAGGAGCTGGGTTGCCAAGTGCTTTTTTCTCAGCGGCGGGGGACTCCCGGCCGGCGTCCTGAGCATTTTCCCCTCAGAGTTTTCCCCTCAGATGGCTGTGGCCCCGCCCCCAGCGTGCCCAGCGTCAGCACGTCACATCCGGCTGACATGCACGCCGGGGTGGGCTTTCCCCTGGGGCCCGATTCCACAGCGGCAGAAATCGGGTCTCCAAAGCGGGGGGAAATCCGCCCCCCGGGGGGACTTGGCAGCCCTACCCAGGAAGCCTGCAAGGCACAGTGAGTATTTAAACCTGGATCTCTCAGATCCTAGATGGCACGCTAATTACTACACCATACTTCCTTGTGTTGCTTGGAGGAAAGTGTCCTGTCCCTTTAATGAAGGTTTAATGTGTGGAAATGGACAGTGGAAGCAGGGCCGGTGCTATAGTTAGGCCAACTAGGCGACCACCTGGAGTGCAGACCTCAGAGGAGCACAGAACTGACAATCAGCATTAAGGTGCGAAATCTGTCACACAGGTGTAAATTTTGAGGAAGTTGAGGTGAACAGTGGGAATCCTGCCATAAATCTTCCAAGGGCGAATTCTCTATGCAATTGGCTAGAACAGAATTAGCAGTTAGCAGGAGAGGGGGGGAGTGAAATCATGCTGGAGTAAACAGAGAGTGAAATTTAGGAATGAAGGGACAAGAAAAGTGTTGTAGCAGGTTCAGAAGTAAAAAAAAAAAAATACAAAGAGAAATTATTTTTCACAGAACAGGAGACACATAATGAGGAATTTAGGTCCAGGGGTAAGTGAGCACAAATCTTCTTTAGCTAATATATGCTAACCCACAGGGGTTTTATTCACAAAGAGGATGGTTGTGGTGTTTTGTATTTGTTCTGAAGACTGAAAGTTGCTGGGGAAGATTCCACTTGTGGGCACCTTAGGGATCATGACACTGTTGCTTGAGCCTATGTTTGTTCACTTAGAAAAGAATCCTACTCACAGCCTGATCCTATGCACTTTATTTATTTTATTTGTTTTATATATGGTCTACCTTTCTCACTGAGACTCAAAATGGGTTACACAGTGTAAATCAATGCAATAATTCACATGAGACATCAATTAAACAATGCAATAAGACTAGGATTACAGCAATTTGAAACAGAGCAAAAATAATTACACTTGGTATGTCAGACAATGCAGAAAATGATATGACAAAGGTAGAAAGCAACCTAAGCCTAACCCCTAGGGTTAGTTCTCTCATTTTCAATGTAATCCAGGGGGAGAAGAACTCCCTCCCTCCTTCTCTTTCCACTCCTTTATCTGGCTACTGTGGAGGCTGTAATGCAAAAAGAGGGCAGAGGGTCTCCCCCCACCACCACATGGCTTGCTATGGAGACTTACAGCCTTTAGATGAGCAGACATCAGCAGGTTAGGTCTCCCCTCCCCAAGGTCTGGAAGGAAGCATTATTGCTTGCTAATATCTGCATCCCCTGACTTGGCTAGCCCAGGCTAGTTGGATGTTGCCAGATCTTCGAAGCTAAGCAGGGTTGGCTCAGGTTAGTACTTGGATGGGAAACCACCAAGGAAGCCTGGGGTTGCTATACAGAGGGGGGCAATGGTGAAACTCCTCTGTTCATCTCCTGCCTTGAAATCTGTGTGGGGTTGCTATAAATTGGCTGCAACTTATGGCATTTTCCAGTATCTGCACATGAAGTTACTGTTAAATGTGGCTGACTGAAAAGATTTTGTTTTATCTTATTTATTTATATCCTGCTTCCTCCATCCCCACAACAACCACCTTGTAAAGTAAGTTTGGATATGTGTGTGTGTGTATGTGTGAGAGTGTGTGTGTGTGTGTGAGAGAGAGAGAGAGATGATGGAAGTGGCAATGGGGTGTGTGTTTGTGTGTCCAAACCTGTGTCTCCCATACCCAGACTACAGCCTGATACTTTAGCCACTACACCATCGTGCCTGAAAAGCTGGCAACTTTCCCCATATAAATCCATTGCTATGCTTTGCTTTCTCAAGCACAGAATACCCACAGCAAATCTGTTTCATTGGGGTACTGAACATGTAATGTGAGAGCATCCAGATTGCCCTCCTGTCTTGCTCCTGAAGTCCCCAGCTAGCAAAATTCGCACTACAAACAGTGGAGGGGGAGAAAGGGAAAGTGCTCCAAGAGGGGAAAATGAAACAATTCACAGAGGACTCTTGGTAGAATTGCTTACAAAAATTGCCTGTGGTTAATTTAGTGTGTGCCTGTGTTTCTTGGTTTATTATTTTATTAGCCGCAAAAGGTCAGGACAAGTTTTCATCTCTGATTTTGCTGAGATAACAGCGTGCAGAGTTGATCAAACCTCCCCCCCCCCATGCCTTCCCTAGTCATTTGGCTTTATTAAACATCAAAGATAAATGGAGTCAAGGGAGAAGAACCCAGGCGGACAGCACGAACTTAACCACTCTAAAAGCAAACCCTATTGATTTCTATGAGATTTACTCCCAGGGAAGTCTGTTTAGCATTAAAGCCATGCAGTCTGATCCCATGCATGTTTATTTGGAAGTAATATTTTCTAGGGACTACGTCCCAAAGAAATCAGAGAGACTCTTCTTTTCTTTTTGAGTAAACATACACAGGATTGGGTTGTAACACTCTAGCATCCTTACGTGGAGAAGTAAAGCGGCAGGATTTCCTTCTGAATGAACACTCCTAGGATTGGGCCGCATGGCTATGAATCTGAATACACCTAAATGTGAAGAAATCAATGGGGTTAGAGTTATTGTTTAGGGTTGCCAACGTTTCAACCAGCCACTGTCATTGTGCCTTTAATAAGGCAAATTACAGTTTATCTCCCTGCTGTGAAAAGATTCACCTGCTTATTTCTATGCATGAAGCTGTGTTTAAATGCACAGAAATAACCCCGGCTATTTTTGAGATCAGTTGGCAACCCTATAAAGTGCTGTACAAAGCCAGTAGCTCTATACCACTCAGATCCTCTTAATGACCTATGTGGCATTTCTCCACTGGAAGTAGAGAAATGTTGAAGGGGTGAAGGTCATGTTGCTAACTGACCAGGATTTAAAAAAAGCCTAGCCTGTTGTGCAGAAATCAGCAGGTAAGGCTTTTTGCATTGTGCAGAAAGGTGCAACTAGAGTCTGTGTTGTTCTGGCTGGGAAATCACACGCGTGTAGGAAGTTTTGAAATGTGATCATAAATCATCCTTTCTGCATGCCCATCAATCAATGCAAAAAATCCTTTAAAGCATATTTAAAAGCACATTTAAAGCTACTTTCTGGTTTTTCACACATCAGCAGCCTAATATCCGTGCATTTTGACCTGCCTTTCTGTTTTTTATGCAGGCACCTGGGGGAAAGGCTAAAAAGCATTTTTAAGTGATGCAGGGGAAGTCAGCTTCATGCGGCTATTGAAAATGTAATCTCAAGGCTAAAGTGTCACTTGGCACACTCACTTGGAAGCAAGTCCCATTGAGCTTGGTTGGGCTGTGGCTGCAGTCCTATATACATTTTCCTGGGAGTTAGCTGTATGGAATAACATGGGACTTAACTCTGAGGAGACCACTTAGGCTTAGGGACGCTGGCTCCTGTCCGATGCTAGCCAGCTGGCTTGCAGGGGAAGCCCCGCCCCTAAGCCCTGTCCCCAACAGTGGCCACCCCTCTCCCCCACACACAAGATTTAAAGGGCCTCCAGCTGATTGGCGGGAGCACAAGGCCTCCCAGTCAGCTGGAGGGCCCTTTACATCTTGCAGGAGGAGAGGAAGAGGGGTGGCCACTGGCCACATGCCTGAACTCTGTGATGAATTCACTGCTTGGAGTGCAGGCACATGCCCTCTCCGCTTCTTGCAAAAAGCATTTAAAGGGCTCCTTTCAGAACGTGTGTGTGTGTGTGTGTGCCTAAGTGCCAAGAAGTGTCTGGGGCGCACTTCTGTGTGATGCCATCACACTGAGGACATCCTTGGCCCCTGAAGAAACACCCCCCCAGTACCCCGTCAGGGACTAGGAAGGTCCTGGCAACCCTATTTAGGCTTGTTCCCTAATACCAATATTTTTGGGGGTTCAGTGCACCCAACCCCCCAAAATACTGCTTTTTTTGCCCACCCCTGCTACAGACTTCACCTCTCAAGAACAACTCCAAGGGCCACACTCTGTGCTCTGATTTCTTGGCCTGCTCCCAAGCACAGGAGTGACATTCAGTGCCTCCTTTACCAATGTCCTTAGCCTATTCATTATGACAGCCTCTAATCAATCCAGAGATTTGCATCTGTTCCACTCAGGGGTGAAAATTTGGATTCTTCTCAAATGGAATTTTACTATTTGCCCACCAGGACCCCCCCCAAAAAAACCCCCACATTCTGCTGTAGCACCATCTAGCTTATCTGTCTTAGTGCAGAGTACTAGATTAATGGCTTTTAATTGGATTACCCCCAAAATGATCTTGAAGAATCAAAGCTGCCAAATTTATTTATTTATTTATTTATTTGATTTGATTTGGTTTGTACCCCGCCCTCTCCACCGAGGCGGGCTCAGAAAATGCACAGACTGTTTATGCCCTGCCTTTCTCTCCAATGGGGACCCAAGTTGGCTTACAATATTGTTTTCCCCTGCTCAGTTTTATCTTCATAACACCCCTGTGACCAGTGTGAGGTGGGTTAGGCTGAGAGTGTCTGGCCCAAGGTCACCCAGCAAGCTTCCATGGAGCAGAGATTTGAATCTGGTTCTTTCAGATGCTAGTCTGACATTCTAAGCAAAACCCCACACTGGCTCCCATTGGCTTAATGATCTCATAATCTGGGAACAACTTGTATGCCTTATGAATGGCCTGTTGCAGGTATTTCATTATAGACAGCCTGTTCAGTAATGTAATAGCAGTTCATTCAGCCTGAAAAGGAAATAGTAAAGTTGTGTCCCCTCTCTCTTCAGCTATTTTTAAAAGCTGTTTACCTTAGGCGAATAAATGTTCGGTTTGGCCCAGACACTCTTTTCTTTTCTAGGTCAAAGAAAGCAGGAAGAGATCTGAAGGGATCATGAGGGAGGGAAAGTAATCAAGAGATCAAGAGCAAACTCATGTTTGGGGTTTTATTCTTTTTATTTAAATATATTATGTGAACATTGACCAGCCACTTGGAAAACTTTGACATGAGATGCTTTCTGGCAGCCATCCCATGCTTTAAATGATTATAAACTGATTGTCAGTTGAAACCAAAGCAAATTTCCACCTGTAGCTGTTCACCTGCTCTTCAATCCAGCTAATTAACACATTAAACCAATTATCTCCCTCCCTGAAGATCTCTTGTTGGGGAAAACCACTTACTCCAAAACAGTGACACTCTGTGTCAGAGTGTATGACTGCGACCATCTTTTGTCTCTGGGGATGATGCTTTACAGCTTGCTTGGACTCTGTATGGAAATTAATTGGATAAAACACAGCCTACAGAGTACTGGCTGACATCAGAAAACCCATAAACTTTTGCTCTTTGCTAGAGCTGACAAATTCAGCTAGAGGAAAGCTTGAACAGCCAGAACAGAAGGGTTACTATGGGTAAAGGCTGAGAAAGGGGACCAGATTCAATACAGGGCAATCGGGCACCGTTCTTGAGTCTTTAAAAGAGGTTCAAAAAAAGAGAAGGTGGGGGCAGAGAAGCCATATTTGGAGATGTGTGGATTTGCTTTGCAGAGGGATAGCCAGATTACTCTTCTGCAGCAAATAAAAGGAAGAAGATGTTTGTGGCACCTTAAAGAGTAACAGATATATTGTGGTAGAACAAGAGTTGCCAACCTTTTCATTAAAGAGAGCTACTTATAAATAATAAAAAATAGCTGGAGATACTCTTGTCATAGAGTCATAGAATCAGACTTAGAAGGGGCCATAGAGGCCATCTAGTCCAACACCCTGCTCAATGCAGGATCAACCTAAAACATCCCTGCCAAATGGTCATCCAACCACTGTCTGTAGGCTGCCAGTGAGGGGAACCTCACAACTTCCTAGAAAGTCAATTCCACTGATGAACTACTCTTACTGTAAAAAAAAATCCTAATATCCAGCTGGTATCTTTCCACCCATTATTGCAAGTCCTATCCTCTTCTGCTAAAAGGAACAGCTCTCTGCCCTAGGAACAGCTCCCTCCTCTAAGTGATGGACTTTCATATACTTAAAGAGAGCAATCAATGTCCTACCCTCAAACTCCTTTTCTCCAGACTGAACATTCCTAAGTTCTTCAGCCTTTCCTTGTAGGGTTTGGTCTCCAGGCCTCTGATTATCTTCGTCACTTTCTTCTGCACCCACTCCATTCTGTCCACATCCTTTTTGAAGTGAGGCCTGCACACAGTATTCCAGGTGCAGCTTGACCAATGTGGTGTACAGGAGGACTGTGACATCTTGTGATTTGAATGTTATGCCTTTGTTGATGCATCCCAAAATCACATTAACTATTTTTGCCGCTGCATCACATTGACTCCTCACAGGGCTTTTTTTTCTGGGGGAATGCACTGGAATGGAGTTCCAGAACATCCTTGATAAAATTCTTTTTAAAATGTTTTTCATGAGTTTTCAGTATACAGATTGAAAACTTCATTTCTCTTGAGAGTTACAGCACCTCTTTTTTCCATAAAAAAAGCCCTGACTGCTCATATTTACTTTACATTCCACCTGTTCCCCCACGATCTTGTCCACACACACACTGCTGACTAGAAATGTGTCCTCCATCTAGTATGTGTGCTTCTCATTTTTGTTACCCAGATGTAGAACTCTGCACTTATCCTTGTTGAATTGCATTTTGTTCACATCCTCTCACTTTTCCGGTGTGTTCAGAACTTATTCATTCCTATCTCTGTCTTCTGGTATGTTTGCCACTTCTCCCAAATTAGTGTCATCTGCAAATTTAATGAGTCGTCTTTCCACTCCCTCATCCAGATCATTTATAAAAATACTGAAACATACTGGGCCCAGAACCAAGCCCTGTAGCACCCCACTAGATATTGTGTTGTTATTGTTAGCCATTCAGTCATGTCCGACTCTTGGCGATTCTGTGGGCCCGCTCTCTCCACATGTTCCAATCTTGTTCCATTTCTTTGAATCGTTCCATACTCAGGTTGGTGTTGACTTTTTTGGTGTCTAGCCACCGTTTTCTTTGGAGGCCCAGTTTCCTTTTGCCACTAACCCATCCAAGCATAATTGTTTTTTTCTACTGAGTTCTTCCTCATGACATAGCTGAAATAAGTCAGTCGCAGTTTTATGAGTTTTCCTTCCAATGACATGTCTGGTTTTATGCGCACCAATACTTGCTTGTGTGTGACCTTTGCTGTCCAAGGAATGTGCAGGAGCCTTCTCCAGCACCACAGTTCAAATGAGTGGATTTTCCTCCTATCTTGCTTCTTCATGTTATATTTAATTGATGCTATGTTTTTATTGTTTTATGGATTTTATGTATGGGCTGTAGCCCCCTGGAAGCCGCCCTGAGCCTGCTTGCGGGGAGGGCGGGGTAAAAATGTTTAAATAAAATAAATAAATAAAACTGTTACAGCCATAGGTTGCTCTGGGGAACACAATAGCACAGACTAATCTGCATTTGGTTAGTAGGCTGATGTCCTTGTGAAGTAGGCATTTATTATTCCTTGCCCATATAAGGGGATAGTTGCTGTTCATGTTCCAGTCATAAGGGGGCAGAAGTGAGCTTGTTTGGTTTGGGCGGGAAAAGTAAGCCTAGTCAATGGAAAATTCCACTCTGGTGATGTAAATGATGACGTGTAACCTTGTTGCAGTATAAAAGCCTGGAGCCTGCATAGCTCTGGGTTCAGTCTGTTTAAAGCGTGCTTCGCTGACTGAACCGGCGCCAATAAAGTTCTTCTCCTTCTGTTGATCTGGTGGTCTGTGCTTGGGCTTAGGCCCCTTTCTCCGTGCTACATTTCTGGTTCCCTGACCGGGAAAGGGGGGAGCACCCAACCAAGGCCGGGTTGTTGGGGCCCTCCTGAGCCACGATTTTGAAGAGAACCGCACTGACTGAGGACTGTTTGGCGGCAAAGGCGCCATTTTCGATTTCGAAAAGCCGATCATTCACTCCTCTCCAGGGCTGGTTCTCACCAAAGTCGCTTGCTCAGTGAACTCAGCCAGGAGGAGAACATCAGGGGAAGACTCCGGAGTCCAGTCTGGTCAGAGTCAGGTCAGTATTAATCGGTATCGGTCCCCTTCAGTTGAAGGGAAGAGGAAGCCTGATCACCTTCCTATCGGGTCAGTTTCTGTCAGGCAGGCTAGGAAAGCCTTGGCTTTCCTATGATCAGGGTGGGATCTGTGTTGAAGTGAATGCATGGTGTGTGAGTGTGAAAAGGCGGACTCCCGTAATAGGAGAAAGTCAAATTGAATTGTGGTCACCTCAAGCTCGCATTTCTCAGTCGAGAGATCGCATCTGAGTCGGGTACAGGTGGAAGCATTTGTGGTTAAGGTCTCCCTTTTATGTGTCTAGGAGCAGTGGACCCCTTACCACTCTCCCTGTTTACCCCACCCTCTGTATACCCAGCTGTCTGTCTTTTGTCTGTTCAAAATGGGAGGGAGTCAGGCAAAGCCCAAAACCCCTCTTCAGTTTATGCTCAAGCACTTTGAAGAAATTTTTGGCACAGCCACTCATGGCGTAGTTTTAAATCCAGTCTGTCTGCAGACATTTTGTGAGGTAAACTGGCCTGCGTTTACAGTGGGATGGCCACCAGAGGGCTCCATGGATCTCTCTCTGCTACACAGAGTCTATCTGGCAGCTACGGATCCCCAAGAGGACCATTCCGATCAGCAGCTCCATTATGTCTACTGCTGGTATGAATATGTGAGGAAAAATCCTTCCAAGGCCAAGCGATTTAAAACCCGACAGGGCTCTGCCCCAGCAGCCAACCAGCCTATAGTTTGCCCAACACCAGGAACTATGCCAGCAATTTGTCCAACCCTGAATACCCCAGAAAGCAGGCCCCAAGGCCCCCAAGTGACTTGCCCGCCACCGGAGGATGATTGGCCCCCACCATACTCTGCTGGGCCATTGCCACCGCCTCCTCTTCCAACTCCGCCCCCAGAAGCAAGAGTGACTAGATCACAGACTGCGCAGGCCCGTGCCGCCCAAGAACTTGCAGCCCAGGAGCAGCTTCAGGAACTGCAAATCAGTGAAGCGCTTAGCCCTTCAGTGCCAGTCTCCACCATTTATCCATCCTTAGTGGACTGTTTGGCTACTGCCTCTGCTCCTGAACCTGAGACCCCTGTCACTCCCATACCTAAGACAGTCCTTAAGAAAAATCCGACAACAGGGACCTGGAGCCCCGCCACTCATTGGAGTCCTACATCAGGACTCAGTGAAATGAACCCTTTTAAAGTGCCTGTAGGCAAATCTCAGGAAACTGGCAATTTAGCAACAGTCTGCCCTCTCCGTCAAGTTCCAGCAGGAGCGGATGGGATTATGAGATGGGTCTATTCTCCTTTCAGTACTGTCGATCTCTGTAATTGGAGAACACAGACGACCCCATATAGTGAAGACCCCCGACCCATGACAGATCTGTTTACAACAATTATGGCTACACATGCCCCTACCTGGCGAGATTGTAGCCAGTTACTTACTGCTTTATTAACTTCAGAAGAGAAGCGGAAAGTCATGGCAGCTGCTAAGAAAACTGTTGAAAACAGAGTCCCTGCTGACCAACAGCCTAATGCAGCTGACTGGGTTCGTGCCCGCTTCCCAGATATAGACCCAAATTGGGACCCCAATGTAGATGCAGATAGAGGAAGATCAGAGGAATACCGAACTGCCATCCTCTTAGGTCTCCAGGAAGCAGGAAAGAAGCCCATGAATATGGCTAAATTGAGGGAGGTCATTCAAGAGCCAACTGAGCCACCCTATACCTTCCTTGAAAGACTGTACAAGGCTTACCGCCTCTACACTCCTTTTGACCCAGAGGAAGAAGCAAACCGTACAATGGTGAATGCATCTTTTGTTAGCCAGGCTGCACCTGACATTAGACGCAAATTACAGAAGTTAGAAGGGTTCCAAGGGATGAACGTGTCCCAATTAATTGAGGTGGCCCAGAAGGTTTTTGTGAATAGAGATAAAGAAGAGAAGAAAGAAGAAGAAGCTAAGCATAGACGAAAGGCAGCAATTTTAGCAGCAGTGATCCAAGGCCATGAGTATGACCGCCCGTCCCCAACATCCAACCTTGAGCCCCGTGGTCCTAGAACCCTAGGCCGGGACCAATGTGCATACTGTAGAGCGGATGGCCACTGGAAAAACGAATGTCCGAACCGCCAGTCCAGACTCCGGGGGAGGGGAGGATCTAGAGGCCAAGGAAGAGGACAGAGCTTTAACCACCTTCCAAGAGGGCAAGTTAATGAAAGCCGGTACAGCCGCACCTACCCTGCAGGGAAGTCGGAAGATGGCTTTGTTGGTATGGCCGGAATGAACTATGATGATTAGGGGCGACCGGGCTCTGTCAATTGTGGCCCTCGGGAGCCCTTGGTCCGCTTAAATATTGAAGGAAATCCTGTTGATTTCATGTTAGACACGGGGGCTGAAGTATCCATTGTAACGACACCCATTGCTCTGCCCACTAAAGATAGCCTAACAGTTGTAGGCATGGCAGGGAAGAAACTTGCTCTCCCATACCTCCAATCAAGAACCTGTTCTCTAGGAGGTCACCGGGTCACCCACCGTTTTCTCTTAAATCCCAGCTGTCCGATTAATTTGCTTGGGAGAGATCTTTTATCTAAAATGCGTGCCTCCATAACCTTTGATACTCCGGATGGCTCAGCACTTCTGTCCTTACCTCCAGAGACTCAAACTTCACTAGTGTGTTGTAATTTAGAGGTTGATGCTACAGAAGAGTGGCGACTTCCTGAGGTCCTAATGGGATGTGGATTTAGAAGACACCCTGATGGTGACCCTGAAGAAGTCCAGTATCAGACTGATAAAGATGCTTTTTATGACAAGGAAAAGGTGCAGGATAAATTGTACTACCGAAATGAAGTGCCAACTGTATGGGCAGAAGATAATCCCCCAGGCTTTGCTAAACACCAACCTCCTGTAGTTGTGGTCCTTAAACCTACTGCCAATCCAGTGAGAGAGCGTCAATACCCTATTCGTGAAGATGCCCGAAGAGTGTTAACCAAACACTTTCAGAGACTCCTGAAAGATGGCATCCTGATCCCCTGTGAATCTGCCTGGAATACTCCGATCCTTCCAGTACCTAAGCCTTCTCCAGACCCCAAGAATCCTGATTACCGCCCAGTCCAAGACCTGAGGGCAGTGAATACTCAAGTAGAAGCTATCCACCCTGTAGTGCCAAATCCCTATACAATCCTGACTCTGATTCCATCCACGGCTGCATGGTTTACTGTCTTGGATTTGAAAGATGCGTTCTTCAGTATTGGACTTCACCACCAGTCCAGAGACATCTTTGCCTTCGAATGGAGAGCCCCTGGAGCCTCCAGCCCATGTCAGTACACTTGGACTCGTTTGCCCCAAGGCTACAAAAATTCTCCTTCATTGTTTGGACAGGCCCTCGGTAAAGACTTAGAGAACTTTGACACCCAAGAAGGGGTCCTTACCTTAATCCAATATGTGGATGACTTGTTACTTTGTGCCCCTGACCCTCATCGATGTTCCCAGGGCACCCTTAACCTTCTCCGTCTCCTTGATGCCTGTGGCTATAAAGTCTCATTCAAGAAGGCCCAGATCTGCTTAACTCGAGTCCAGTTCCTAGGATTTGAAATCTCTAAGAATCAACGGTCTCTCAGTAATGCAAGGAAAGAAACTGTGTGCCAGATACCTCTACCCCAGAGTCGCAAAGAGCTACGAGGCTTCTTAGGTGCAGCTAGCTACTGTCGGTTATGGATTCCCTCCTTTGCTCTTTTGGCCAAACCCTTATATGAAGCTACCAAAGGGGGGACACAGGAACCTTTTGTCTGGGGCCCAGATCAAGATGTTGCCTTTAGGACCCTGAAACAACGGCTCATTGAGGCTCCTGCCTTAGGACTGCCAGATCCAGAAAAACCTTTTTCCCTTTGCGTAGATGAGAAGCAAAGTGTTGCTTTAGGTGTCCTTCTCCAGAAACTTGGGACTCACAATCGGCCTGTGGCCTACCTTAGCCAAAACCTGGATGCTGTAGAAGCCGGTCTGCCCCCTTGCTTACGTGCTGTTGCTGCCTGCTGTAGACTTATTGAAGCAGCAAACAAATTCACCTGGGGAGCCCCACTCACAGTGTTTGTATCACACGGAGTTAAGACCATTTTAGAAGCTCGTGGTCACAAATATCTGACAGTTTCACGTATGGCCAGGTACCAAGCAGTTCTCCTCGAGAACCCAGGTGTATCTCTAGCTCCTGTCATCAACATAAATCCAGCCACCTTGTTGCCAGTACCATGTGAAGATGTTGAGCATGATTGCCTAGTAACCACTGACCAGCTGTTTGCATCTCGTCTTGACCTTCGTGACCAACCCCTTCAGCAGCCAGACTTAATATTGTACTGTGATGGTAGCAGTTTCATCAACCCTCAAGGACGTCGCAAAGCAGGCTATGCTGTTGTAGATGACCATCAGGTGATACAAGCAGAATCTCTACCCGTTGGAACATCTGCTCAACTAGCAGAAATAATAGCCCTGACAGTTGCCCTACATCTAAGCAAGAATGCAGCTGCAAATATATTCACCGATTCAATGTTTGCTTTCAAGGCAGCCCATGCACATGGAATGCTGTGGCAACACCGAGGATTTATTACAGCCGCTGGAAAGGATATCAAATATGGGCCAAATCTTCGTCTTCTGCTAGAAGCCATCAATCTGCCAACTAAGATTGCAATAATCCACTGTCGAGGACATCAACGGAAGTCTGACCCAATTGCAGAAGGAAATGGTCGTGCTGATAAAGCAGCTAAGGAAGCAGCAGAAGGAAAACTTTGTCTCCGCACTCTAGTTCCTAGTCCGTCAGTCTTAGCCTGTCCTGTCTTCCCCACTCCAGTCTCAGCTTGGACGCCTCGTTACACCAAACATGAAGACTACCTCTGTGACCAGCAATCAGCAAAAAAGAATGAGGAAGGTTGGTGGATCTTGCCAACAGGAAAAATTTGGATTCCAGCCTCCTTAGGCTATGAAATAATGAAAGCCCTTCATGCTAATACCCATTATGGATCTTCCAGTCTTGTTAAAGCCTTAGACCGCTGGGCTCATCTGGAACGGAAGACAGCATTAGCAGACCTCGTGTGCCGTCAGTGTGTTACCTGTGCCCGAAACAATCCTAGAGAAGGTCCCCGACGACCTCCAGGAATCAATACCCCAGGACCAGCCCCAATGACTTCGCTTGTTGTTGATTTCACCGAGATGCCAAAAGTTGGTCGTCATCACTACCTGTTGGTGTTTGTCTGTACGCATACTGGATGGATAGAAGCGTTTCCAACTGCCACTGAAAAGGCCTCAGAAGTTGCCCGAGCCATGTTAAGGGATCTAATTCCAAGATTCGGATTACCTACCTGGGTTTCCTCTGATAATGGACCAGCCTTCATCTCTGAATTAACTCAGCAAGTTGCCAAAGCCTTAGGAATCATCTGGAAATTACACTGTGCCTATCGTCCCCAGAGTTCAGGAGCAGTAGAACGAGCTAATAGAACTCTTAAAGCCTCCTTGCGGAAGTTCACCCAAGAGACTGAACAGCCATGGCCTAAGATTCTACCTCTAGTGTTATTCCGACTGCACTGCCTCCCTTCCAAACGAACTTCAGTTTCTCCTTATGAGGCAATGTTTGGCCGTCCTCCCCCACTGACCATGGGAGTTCATACCGATGCTTATGGGTTTCATCAGTTAATCACCTCAGCAGAATTACAAGCCCTTGGACGACAAGTTGAGAAACTCCAAAGACATTACTCTGCCTGTCTCCCAGTTCCCTTGTTTGATTCTGTGTGTCATGTCAGTCCTGGAGATTCAGTATGGGTTAAAAATTGGAGACCAGAGCCCTTAGGGCCAAGGTGGGAGGGACCTTTCACTGTTTTACTCAGTTCCCCTACAGCTGTGAAGGTCGTTGAGAGGAAACCCTGGATCCACTGGACGAATTTGAAGCTTGCCCATACTAGATGGACTGCTGAGCCAGGATCTAATCCTACTACTGTGAAGCTTAGACGTGTCGTGCCCAGTAATCCAGCAAGCTCTGCTTCTCTTGGGCCCACGCCCCAAGAGGACACAGCTGAAGATTGACTCCAGAACCCCTGCTGAGACCTACCGGAAACGGTCTCCCTGCGCACGGGTGAAAAATCAGACCTTCGTTGGAGCATCAGGCCCTGCTCTAGTCACACCGGAAGCTGACTAGTCGACGCACAGGCCCAAGATGTGGATGCTTCTGTTAAATTGTGTTTTTGTACCTTCTATGATCTGCATCCCAGTTATGGGGTTTCCTGCTTGTACCTCTTGCATTACTTCCACTTTTCGTGAAGGTCAAGTCTCACAAACCCTCATTTATCATTCTGACTTTGATTGTATTTCGTCTGTAGTTACCCAATGTTCTCATGAGGGCATAAGTTACAGTGTTTGTGTAAATCAAGGGAAATTTATGTGCTTTCGACCCCAGTCCAATGTGACTCGGGCCCGTATTAATGTTTATGCTTATATTAGTGGATGGTACACAAGTCCTGATACTTTCACCTCTTCCCTTTTAGCGTCCAATGTCACTTCCCAGTCTAGTCAAAGTATGCAAGTCTGTTTTGACATATGTCATGCCATCTCTCGAAGTCGAAAGTATAGTGCAGGGGAAATTAGACAAACGTGTGGAGGGCTAGCTAAAGAGCAGAGCTATGCCAAAGAAGGGAAAATGTTTCTGTCATCAACTTATGAACTTGAAGCACAAGTCTGGTATGTCTCTAATGATGGTAATATCTCAGATGGACCTCAAGGTGGAATAGTGGGAGGAGGGAAAGCCCACCCGTACTTTAAGTTATCCCAGGGAACTAGTCTAACCCCTTGCAGCCATAACCACTGCACTCCCTTGTGCTTACATTTCCGAGCATCCGAGAACCAGGGAAGAAAGAAACTGATGTATGGGGTTGGCATAGATATTGGTGGTCGAAAAAGTCCATACGGACGCATTGTCATAGAAACTATTAGTTCAAAAATCCAAAGCACTGAAATGAAGATTCACACAACCTTTTGGTCAGAAATGGGGAAAGTAATAGAAATCCCCCCAGTGACCAAGAATCTATTTATCGATCTTGCTGAAAGAATTGCAGGAGAACTATCAGTTAAGAATTGTTATGTCTGTGGAGGTACCAATATGGGAGAACAATGGCCCTGGGAGGCCAAAGAGGTAGAACTTAATAATATCTCCCATGCTTTCAACCTTTCCTGGAATAATATCCACCGCCCCAGTAGATGGATCCTGAAAAATCCCTTAGTTGGTCATACTTGTTTTATACGACAGGGAGCTCCTTTTAACATTTCAGTGGGAGCCCTAGATTGTGAAGAAGGATGGTTCTGTAATGGCACCCAGCCTAAAGCCTATATTAATTTTGCTAATCCGAATGTCACCCAAGCCCCACCTTATGTTAATATGAGTCGTTTACAAGTCCTATGGGACAACCCCTGTAGCACTTCTAAAGAATGGAGAGCTCCAGACTCCTTATACTGGATATGTGGTTCAGCTGCCTATGCAACCCTGCCCCTTACATGGAATGGTGCTTGTATATTAGGTACTATAAAACCTAGCTTTTTCCTCCTACCCCTCACTGTCGGAGAAAGGTTAGGAGTCCCAGTATATGATGAGTTAGGACGCTCAAAGCGAGAAATACGGGGATTAGCTGTAGGTAACTGGAAAGATGATGAATGGCCTCCAGAACGTATTATTCAAGTATATGGTCCAGCTACCTGGGCAGCTGATGGTACATATGGTTATAGAACCCCCATTTATATGCTAAATCGAATAATTAGACTACAAGCGGTTTTAGAAATCATAACTAATGAAACTTCCCTGGCTCTGTCTGTATTAGCCGAAACCAACACACAACTTCGCACTGCTGTTTACCAGAACCGACTTGCCTTAGATTTCTTATTAGCAACTGAAGGAGGAGTTTGTGGAAAGTTTAACCTTTCAAATTGTTGTTTACAGATTGATGACAATGGTAAAGCTATTGAACAGATTACAGAACATATGCGTAATTTAGCCCATGTCCCAGTCCAAACCTGGACAGGAATAGATACTGAAGATTGGTTCGGAAACATACTTGGAGATTGGAAACGTATATTGTTCTTAATAGCTTTAGCCTTTGGTGGTTTGTTACTTCTCCCTTGTTTGATACCTTTGATTAAGAATGTAGCTACCAAAACAGTTAATGCAATGTTAGCTCACAATGATACTGTTAAACTTTTATATTTGGTTACTGCTAAAAGGAACAGGTTGAACACTAATGCATAAATTCTTCCACAGGTTAAAGAAGAAAAGTACTGTTAGTTACTGTATACTCTCCAGGCAAGGAATAAATGCTATGCCATGTTATTGGTCGGTCTCTCTCTCTGTCCCAGAGAAAGGACCGAAAGGGGGGAATGAAGTAGGCATTTATTATTCCTTGCCCATATAAGGGGATAGTTGCTGTTCATGTTCCAGTCATAAGGGGGCAGAAGTGAGCTTGTTTGGTTTGGGCGGGAAAAGTAAGCCTAGTCAATGGAAAATTCCACTCTGGTGATGTAAATGATGACGTGTAACCTTGTTGCAGTATAAAAGCCTGGAGCCTGCATAGCTCTGGGTTCAGTCTGTTTAAAGCGTGCTTCGCTGACTGAACCGGCGCCAATAAAGTTCTTCTCCTTCTGTTGATCTGGTGGTCTGTGCTTGGGCTTAGGCCCCTTTCTCCGTGCTACATTTCCTCTTCCATGTTCAATTCATGCTTATTACGGCTGTGAGACCCAGCGTGATTTGATGTTTTATTTCTGGATTGCATTTGCCATTTTGGTTGGTCAGTGATCCTAAGAAAGTGAATTATTTCACACATTCAGTCTCTTCATTGTCAACTGTTATTTTGACATTTTGATACGGGATCAGATGTTCATCTTTTTGAGGTTTGTTAACTGCCTGCCCAATTGTTACCTGGTCTCTCCCCCTCGTACCATACAGGGCCAGTCACTCTGCACAAAAAGAGGGATTAAAGGTCATTCCTTCAACAGACTCCCCCAACTGTACCTTCCATATAATGTTTTTCTTCCCACCCTTCCTCCAAGAAGTTCAGTATGGCATTTGTGGCTCCCTGCTCCTTCACAACAACAGGTTAAGCTAACAGAAGGTGAGTGGTCCTAGATCACCCACTGAGCTTCATAGCTGTGTGGTGATCTGAATCAAGATCTCCCAGGTCTTAGTCCAACATTCCAATCACCACACCACACTGGCTCTCCCTTTCAAACAAATACATCACTGCCTAGCTCCCCTGTAGAAGGACAGGGAGAGGAAAACTCATTCCTTTCACTGAGCAGCAGCCAAAGCAACCATGGCATGTTTCTGCTGCTGTCCTTTTAAATCTCAATCATGTCCTTTTATTCTTTTATTCTTTTGTATTTGCAAGCCATCTTCAAAGAAAGAAAGAAATGTGTGGCATGGAAGTATTTTAACTAAAATAATAAATGGGCCTAAAAATGAAAGCAATTTTTGCTTCCAGGAGGAGTAAGCTTATTAAAACTTTCACCTCATTAATTTGCATAAGAACATAACAAATACACTGAATGCTCTCTCTGACCAAATGTGCATCTCAGAACATGCCATATCTGTAGATCATTTCTGCGAATACCAATTCCGTTCACTGCTAAAAACCCATGGATGGTACAGTTTTCTCTTGATGTCTCTGAGTTCAGATGATCTTTTATTCATGTAAGTTTGATTGAAGATCAGAAATAAAATCTCCCTAAGAAGTTTACTTGGGGGAGGAGGGGACCTCTGCCAGACACTCTTTTCTTCAGCTTCTAATTCTTCAAATAGTCCTGCAAAGTACCTGCCTTTTTAAACTCCCATTTTGAATGCTGTTTTTTTCCAAAATAACCTGTTTATTTATTCTCTGCATCCATATTTCATTTTGTTACAACTGACTTAGTGATTTCTAAATTAGTAACGATGCTATTAAATCAGATTTAAAAGAATTTTCTTCTTGGGGGGGGGGGGGAAGCAAGCCTGAGTGTCCTGCTCAGATATGCTATAGGTTAGGAAATAATTGATTTTCTCTCTTGCTCTTTTTAATAATATCTTAAATAATGTAAGTTGTATTTACATTATTTATAGTTTATCTTTCTCACTGAGACTGAAGGCAGTTTTGTCTCTCACTTGCATAAAGGATCTCTTTAGGTTCCAGGTGTCCTTTTTTATTTTACCACAGAGAGTCTCTATTTCCTGGAACCTGGTAAATCTCTGTGCTCCTGTAAAAATTCATTAAGGTAAATTGCTAAACTTCTCACTCTTCAGGGTTCAATTTCCTCACTTGAGTCTCTAGAAGTTAAATCTTGCAGTGAGGAATAAAGAAGAAATGACTGGGGAGATTCATGAGAGGGTATGCAGTGGAGAAACTGATCTTTTTATCCCTCTCTCCAAATGCTGGGGCCCCAACTCACTCACTAACCCCATTTGTGGTCCTGTGTGAGAGGGGGGGAACCAGCCAGGGTGACAGCCATGGCCAGCCATGTCCAATAAGGAAGGACGGGCTGCATGGGGGGGGGGGGCAAGTGGCTGCAGTGGCATGAAAAACAGGCCACCTCCTCCCATGACAGCCTATGATAGGGTCTCAAGTGGGCCATGGGGAGGGGGGAAAGGGAGGGGCCATTGGGGGTAAGAACGAACCATGCTGCCCAGCACAAGCTACAGGGGGCCCTAAGGCTGTATGGGCTGGGCTCAATGCCTCCGATTCCTCCTCCGTTACATCCATGTTTGGAGATGATGAGGAGTCACCTGGCATCCACCTTTCAAGAAAGATTAGGGAAAGCAGAGGTCATTTCCTGCAGGAGCACACAGGAGCGTAGCTCTGGCAGTAAAGAGCCCAGGAGGCGTGCACATGCAACAAGCCCCACCCCCTGCTCCCAGCAGCCCTCAGTCGGAGCAAGAAGCAGCCAGGTAAGTTGCAGAGCCCCACCCTGGCCCCCTGGTCCAAACCAGTCCAGTGGCACCTTTAAGACCAAGTTTTATTCAGGTACAAGCTCTCCCTCCTCCGTGAGGACAGATCTGCACGTTCCCCCCCCCCCAATAGCTAGCAATCCGAAACCGTCCAGTGGAGCCTAAGCGGGGTGTGTTACCTTCTGACACACTTTCGGTGATGTCAGGGGGTATGGTATATGCAAATGAGTTATGCTAATGAGCTCCTGCACCTCTTTTTCTACAAAATGACCCTAGAGGGAAAGGATACTGGACATCTTCTGTGTTAATGTCTTTATGTTACAGAAGCCTGACAGAGAGGAGGGCTGGATGAGAAGGGCTATGAAAAGGGACAGGAGGGACAGCAAAAAAGAGGAGGCCGAAAATAACTTCAGCGACTGGTTGGGTGGGTATCAGGTGTACATGGGAATAGTGATGTCAGCCCATCCGGATAGGGGTAGCACTTAAATAACCACTTGGGCAATGTGCTTAAGGCCAGGGTGCTGGCCGGGGAGGCGGCCACATTGGAGTACAATGAAGCCTTGCACAAGCGAGCATCACAGAGTGGGACTTGTTGCATGATAAGACATGGCTGATGGTGGTGGGCCCCAACATAAAAGGGAAATCTGATTCAGCCAAAGTGCCCAAGTGGGCCACTCACCAGGACCTGACCCACAGGGTGTGTTGTGAGTTTAATCAGAGGCATTACCAGAGGGCACAGTGAAAATCTGACCACAATTGCAAGCTCTGTCTGGGCTACCAACCCAGGGTGTCCTGCTCATGTTCAGCTAATGTTCAGCAGCCCTTTCAGAGCAGCAGCCTCTCCTCTAATGGTGCCACTCACAAAGGGGGGAGGGGTTCCAACAGTGCCTCTTCCTCTGGTAGCTCAGCCCGAAAATGAGCAGCCAGCTGATAGTCGGAGCTTGGCCGTCAACCCAGTCAACCTGCAGGCCCTTCATTCCCTCCTAGACACCTATCCATGGAGGTCCACCATTGTTCATCTTAGAGGTAGCTTTATGTTTGGGTTCCCAGTTCCTTTCACTGGCCAGTGGATTGCGACAGATGCCAATAACAAATCAGCTAGGGAGAAGCCAGTGCATGGCTGCAAAAATCATGAAGAAATGTGCTGCAGACCGTAATGCAGACCCCTTTGATGCCACTCCATTCCCCCACCTCCAGTTCTCCCCTCTGGGGGTTGTCCACAAGAAAACCCGGGGCAACTTCAGACTCATCCATCACTTGTCACACCCTAAGGGATCCTCAGTTAATGATACCATTCCCCCTGAATTTTGTTCAGTTAAATATACATCCTTCTATCATGCAGTGGGCTTGGTAAGGGCCTGCTGCCCAAGGGCGCTCATGGCCAAATGTGATGTACAGTCAGCCTTTTGCTTGCTCCCAGTGCACCCCAGGGATTCCAGCTTGTTGGGTTTTAAGTTCCAGGGGTCTTGGTACATAGACAAGGCCATGCCCATGGGCTGCTTGGTGGCATGTGTGGCCTTTGAGGCATTTAGCACCTTCTTAAAGTGGGCTGTGAAAGTCAGGGCTAATACCCCACCCATCACACACTATTTGGAGGATTTCCTTTCATTGGTCTGGCAGGTAGTAGTGCTTGTGTGGATCACTTGGCAGCATTCCACGTCCTGGCTGGGGAGCTGGGAGTCCTGTTGGCTCATGACAAGAGTGAGGGTCCCACAACACAGTTAACTTATTTGGGCATTCAACTGGATTCCATTGAAGGGGTGTCCTGCCTGCTGGAAGACAAGCTGCTTGTGCTGCAGGCCCTTATTATCCTGGCACTTGCTATATGTACATTGAGGGAGCTGTCATCTTTCGTGGGGCATCTTAATTTTGCCTGCCAGGAGGTTATACTGGGTCTTCTGTGCATGCCTAGCTTGGGACACAGTGGGTGCCTCTGCTCCACACCACCAGATACAAATAACCGAGGGCATGAAGGAGGATCTCAGGGTCTGGCTACCATTCCTTTCTGAGTATAATGGGGTCACCATTTGGCAGCAACCACTTGATTTGGCCAACCGCATTCAAATGGATGCAGCTGGTAGCACTGGGTTTGGTGTGTATTACAATGGCCGTTGGTGTGCCCAAAGATGGCCAGCCACCTGAGTGGGCTGCATACACAGTGGGACCGTAACTTCTTGAAATTCTTCCCCATCCTCATGGTGGCAGTTCTCTAGGGGGAGCAGTTTCAAAACAGAAGAGTCAAATTCTGGTGTGATAATCAAGCAGTGGTGAGAGTAGTGAATAAGCAAACTTCATGATTAGAGAGAGCTATGAGCCTGGTCCAGAGGCTGATTTTCATGTGTTTGTCCGCTAACATTGTTAGCTGAATTGCTCTTGGAGAAGAACAATCGGTACAGTTATTATTATCGGGATTCTTCCATCTATGTTTACGGAGGATGGCACTGTTTCCGAGGTTCTCAATGAAAGACTGAGGCAAACTTCCTTAATAATAATAATGGTATACTGACACACTTCACTCAATTATACACAACAATCACAAGCATACAAGACTAAGAAATCAAGATAGAATAATACAACACAGTTATGGTGGTTGATGCTCTGGGTTATAATTACCTAGCTGCAACTGCGTGGCTCCAAACTTCCAGCAAAGAGGTAAGGAAGGGGAGAAAAATGGAAAAGAATGGTGAATGGACTCAGACCAGCTAAGACCACGTGCCAAAGAGACTCTAGCTGCACAATACTAGAGTGAAAAGAAGGACTGGAAGGATATGGGATAGCCAGTTTGATGTAGTGGTTAAGTGCGCGGACTCTAATCTGGGAGAACTGGGTTTGATTCCCCACTCCTCCACTTGCACCTGCTGATGTGACCTTGGGTCAGTCACAAGCTCTGGCACAGCTGTCCTTGAAAAAGAGCAGTTTGTATCAGAGTTCTCTCAGCCCCACCCACCTCACAGGGTGTCTGTTGTGGGGAGGGGAAGGGAAAGGAGTTTGTAAGCCGCTCTGAGACTCCAAGTGAAGGGCGGGGTATAAATCCAATCTCTTCTTCTTCTTCTTCTTCTTAAGAGGGAAAGCAGGTTCTATAGAGGACGTCATTTGAGAGCGATGGGGGGTTTCAGGGTTCGGAGCAAGAGGTCAAGAAGTGAAGGGCGAGAGAGAAAGAACTTAAGAGAGCAAGCTTTGGGTGCACTCCTGATTATATAAAAAGGGGTCTAGAGGAGGAGCTGGGTCCAGGGGTCCTCTCCTATGACACTCAGGTTCTGTCATAGCCAAGAGGTTAGTGATTGGCTACTGTATTTTTCTGGGTGCTCCAGGAAACTGGAGGGAAATTTGAAATCTAGTTGCTAACTCAATCAAGACACCTGGGCTAGGGGTATTCGTATGCAGATGGGTGACTCAGGTCCATGCGGCCAGGCTGAATACCGGGTCTTTGTGAGTACATGCAGCTTCGTAGGTGTGAGGGGGAGGGGGCCCTGTATATAGGTGATCAAGTGGCTGGTTTGAAATGGCGTTTCGTGTTTTCTGCGACCACGTGCATTGTTCTATGGCATGTACTGGACACAGGAACACCTTTGGAGTAGTAACCATTGGAAAACACGGTCTTTGGTAGGTACTCTCACCGGGTGCTCTCAGCATGTCAGTTTCAGGCACAGTCTGTTGTTGGCACACTTCATCAGATAACAGTGTAACATGGTCCATAAAACACCATAGCAGGCTTGCGGGCTAACAACATAACATTTTCAGCTCACCATGTAGCTGGTGTCAATAACAGTATTGTGGATGCCTTGTCTTGCTTTCAGGAGGAGAGGTTTCTCAGTGTGGCATAGGAGGCCAATGACTACCTGGGCCCATTTCCTGAGGAGTTCTGGGAGCTTGGGAATATACCATAATGCAGGGAGTACTCCATTCAGTTGGCGGCTTTGGCCTTCTTGGCTTTCTCCACAGGCCCTGGGGATCCGGATGACTGACTGGTGTCAGATGAGTGGGTCCTCCAGTACATAGCCAACCTACAGGTACAGGGCTTTGTCCCCAGAACCATACAGGGGCACATGACCACCATTTCATTCTTTAGCAAAGTTCATGCTGACCCGTGCAGCAGCTTCCCAGCTCACAGGGCAGTGGAAGGATAGAGGAGGCTCTCCCCTAGAGCACCCGATCCACATAGACCTTTGACATTTGATACTCTGGCATGGCTGGTGCTTAAACTCCCAAGTCTGTGCCAGTCCCCTTATGAGGCCACTCTATTTGAGGTAGCATTTATGTTGGCCTTTGGGGGGGGCACTGAGGATTGGTGAACAAGTAGCAAATTCTAGAATATGCTAATCACCCCCTGGGGGTCCAGGACATCTTGACTGGTGTAGTCGGGCTCTCCTTGACTATCAGGAGGTCTAAGACTGACTAGCAGGCATGGTGAGCTCAACTGAAGCTGGTTTCTTTGGTGGGGGGAGCCCTGTGCCCAGTGCAGGCTATGAAAGCTTTTCTAGTGGTATGGCCCCCTCCTCATTCACAGGGATGGCTCTCCCCTTCCAAGATATCCGTTTGCTGGGGTCCTGAGGATGGCCACAGTGGCTTTGGGCCTCCCTACCTCTGAGCCTGGGCCCATTCCTTTTGCATCAAGGCAGCAACCACAGCCACCAATTTGGAGCTACACCCATCACACTGTTGAACTGTTAATATACACTGTCAGATGGACTGTCAGATCTATGTGATCTAAGTGACAGCAGTGAGACTGCTGGAAGCCTGTCCTGGCCGGTTGAGACCAGTTTATGGTGTGAGGCCACAGGCATGACTCAGGTCAATGCTGATTGGTTGTAAATATGTATATAAGTAGACAAGTGCAGTCCAAAGTATTCCTTTTGTGAATCACGGCGTTTGGCGAAGCACTTTGACGGAGCATTGTATATTCTGTGAATAAACTGTATATAGTTCACCACAAAGAACTGTGTGGCGTGGTACTATATATGCTGGATGTGCTGCTGACTGCTGGAGTGTGGCTGGAAAGGTTGGTGTGGCTGAAATAGTCCTGGAGGCTGGCAAGTAACTTCTACTGGCATCAGACCACCGTGTGCGCACCGCGCAACACACACATCCAAGCCATTGGGAGATGGCACATTGAAGGATACAGGACTTACATCAGGCAGCACCTGGTTGCTGATTTTAACAGTGCTGTGTTCAGTTTCAGAGAAGCAGCACACGTTAGTCTGGATCTGTGGTCACAGCATTGAGCACTGGGTGGTGGGAATTTATGCAGCTTTGTCAGGATGGCATGAGAACTTCAGCCTGGACAGGGTGCTGCAAATCACCTGGATCGGCACAAGAAGAATGAGGTGGGAATGAGGATCCAGATGTCTCATGCTGTGCCAAGGCTTCTTACAGCTGTAACCAATAACGTTGTAGCCATTTTATTTCAAAAGGTTAAGAGTGCTTGTGTTTATTGGGGTTGAGACCCTTCGCCTTCACTGCCCTCTCCCCTCCCCTCCCCTAGGCTCTGGGACTGCAAATTGGAACTTGGGGGCACTCTTTGAAGTTGTTGTGGTATAGTTTCAGGGCAGGCAAAAGGAAGTCACTTTTCATATCATCATCATCATCATCATCATCATCATCATCATCATCATCATCATCATCATCATCATCGATTTCTTAACCACCCTGGCCAATACAATTCTAAAACCAGTTAAAACTACAAAATTCCATATTAAAACATTCAGCATAAGTATTTAAACACTTTAACAAGATAGCATAGTTCACATTCAGATTTTTAGCATTCAGTTTTTTATAAGGGGGGGGAGGGGAAGGGAGGGTACCGGGCAGATGTAAAGGAACCGTTGCTGGCCTCAACCAAAGGCCTGGTGGAACATCTCTGCCTTGCATGCCCTGCAGAACTTTAATAGGTCAGACAGGGCCCGGATGTCGTTTGGCAGAGAGTTCCACCAGGCTGGGGCCAAGGCTGAGAAAGCCCTGGCCCTGGTCGAGGCCAGCCAGGTATCTTTGGGGCCGGGAATAACCAGGAGATTTTTATCTGCTGATCTCAATGCCCTTTGAGGGACATATCGGGAGAGGCGGTCCCGAAGGTACGTAGGTCCCTGACTGTTAAGGGCTTTAAAGGTAAGCACCAAAACCTTGAATCTGATCCGGTGCTCCACTGGCAACCAGTGCAGCTCTTGCAGCGCTGGATGGATATGTGCCCTCTGTGAAGCCCCTGTAAAGACCTGTGCAGCCGCATTTTGTACCAGTTGGAGCTTCCAGGTCAGTCTCAAGGGTAGCCCTACACAAAGCAAGTTACAATAATCCAACCTGGAGGTGACCGTTGCATGGATTACTGCCAGGTTTTCCTCTCTTTTTTTTCCTACCAGCTGCAAGAGCAGCAGAAGGGGAAAAAAGATCCAAGGGCAGGAGATCCCTCACACCCAGTGGGATAATGGCAGCCCTCTCTGGAAGACCTTTATGGATGGTGCCAACCTCACCATATTTGGGAAGCAGCAGCCTAAAAAGCCCTCCTGTCTCCGTAAACTGCAATTACTGTTAGCATCCTTTCAGTTTTGGTTTTACTTTCACCATTGGTCTTCATCCGGAGGGTTGGGTCCCAGAACTGCTTTTCTTCCTAACTTGTTTGTACCAGTGGCTTCACCATTGTTTTTTGTTTAGGTTTTTTTTAAGGAGAAACACACAAAGAGAAACAATGAAAAGGGAGACTTGGAACAAAAGATGAGTTACAAATACAGAGGGAAAAGAACAGAGTGGGGCATGGAATGGATATAGAAGCCACCTGAAGATGTTCAGCAAGGAACTATACACTCCCCTACACAACTCATTCCATTGTTGAACTGCTCTCCTAATTAGGAAGTTTCTGCTAGTGTTTATCTGAAATTTACAGCCATGTCACTTAAGCCTACTTGATTTTGCCTTATCTAATGGAACCACAGAAAACAAGTCTGCTATTATCTATATGACAACCCTTTAGCTTCATTTGAAACACATCACAACAGCAACAAAATGAAAAAATAAATCCCATGAAGTCACCCATACTGAAAGTGGTTCCTGAGTGAAAATTCTACTGCTTTACACTGTGGATGACCTGAAGTATGGATGTTTTATCTGGTTTTGCTGCCATCAATCTAGTATCATTTCATTCCATCTACACTATGAAGGACACTTCAGTGTATGTATTTATTCACCTAAACACTGTGAGCATTGTTATGATTACCTATCTGATATCCTGGGTGTGCATGTATTAGATGTTATATGGGTGGCTTGGCCTCTTTGACTCAAATACCCCATAGCAGAAAAACTACCACCACTTAGCGATTGTAAGTATATTTGTAAACTGCTTTGGCCCATTCAATATTTCCTTTCCTGAACATAGTCTGTATGTGCCTCTGGGAGACCCCATCTCCCTGTTTTCTCCCTTCATTGCTAGTGCCTTAAGGAAAAATTAGATTAATGGAAGGCCTTCTGGAATAGTTATGTTTTCAAAATAGGTCCGAAGGCCTGCAAGGAAGTAACACACCCACACAACTGAAAGACAGCACAAGAACTAAAGGGTGGTTGGCTGAAAATAACCTCTCTCATCTCTGAATCTCAGATAGCCAGTGTGGTGAAAGTAGTTGGAATGTAAGGGTAGGATCAGAGAGATATGGGTTCAGTCCATAATCAGCCATGAAGTACTGTGTGACATCGGACTAGTCCCTGTTTGTATAACCTATCTCACAGGGTTGTTGCGAACATAAAGATGGAAAGATGGGAGAACTATGCCAGCCACCCTGATCTTGTTCAATGAAAAGCATGACAAAAATAATTGTTAGATAGATATTATGGGTCAAGCTCAAAAACATGTGCAGCTTCATCTAGCTAAGATGGTTCTTCGATTACTCTGATCCCAAGCTGCCATTGCATAAAATATCTGCTGTTAATACTACAGAACACCTGTGCACAATATTGCCAGGTATGGTACCAGATCTCCCACTATAGTGGGACACCTCCTGCACTCTGCCTTCATTCCCCCACTACCGCATGTGCATCAGAGGGAAAAATAGGGTAGAAGTCACTCAGTGGTTTTATATGGGGATTGCTTGAGTATCACAGCAGTGCCATGATGTCACTGATGATGATGTGAACAGAAATGGCATGGCATGACCTAATACTGTGAGACACTGGCCCCATCCCCAGAAGCTCCCTTTTACCAAGAGACTAGCAGTGCAAGCCTAAACAATTCACTGTGAGTCTCAGTAAGAAAGGTATACTATAAATAATGTAAATAAGATAAAAATAAGATAAGCAGAGTGACACCCTTCTAAATTTGTTGGGTTTATGAGGGTGTCACTCCATTTAGGATTGTATTGCAAAGCAGCAGTTAAAAATTGCTTCCATTTCTGAAGCAATGGGGAAGACAGCTCTTAAATTTATTCAGGCAAATTTCTGGTTCCTTTGTAGCTTTAGTTGCACCAACTCTCACAATGCAGTGTGTGTGCAGGTCTGTGGGTGCATGTTTTAGAAAAAAGGATTACAAAGTTAATCTGCCTAAGAGCTACTTTTACAGTCACAGAATGTACCAATTACTGCTGGCAAAGTCTCTGAAAATTATATCCTTTTCTTCTTTTAGCTACCTGGTATCTCGAGAGTCCTCTCCATCTGATCAAAAACAGCATTCTTTAAGGATCGCTTACTCCTCTTGGCATTAATCTGGGGCTCAATTGTGCACTTTTTTAGGGGCTAGATTTTGATGTATGTATGTTTAGCTAGAGCATGCCAAAAAGCAACAGTTCTCATACAAAAAGTGACATTTATTTTAAAAATCCCAGTTTTTCTCAACTTAAAGAAGGCAAAAAGATACCTTTCAGATATTCTTTCCTCTTTTCTTTTCCTCCTAAGCACACGTAAGCTTCCAAGCATCATAGAAATGGAGAATTGTCTGCAAAACTGTCACCTTTTCAGGGATGGGTAAAAATGATTGAAGCATTGGACTTAGAGACTGAAATACCAGCAGTGAATTTTCCAGCCACCAGTGTTCAGAAAAGAGCTAAAATTGTATTCAGAGTGGAGCTTCTTATGCACCAAATTTAACTGAGATGAGCAATTCAAGTTTGGATGCCGAGCCCTCCCTAAACTTGCAGTCTTAAAGGCAGAGTTGGTCTCTTTAAGGATATGAAGGCATCTCCTAGGGTAGACCTGAAGATTACCTTACTTACTTCCAGAGACTTGCATGGATGAATCTGTGGACTCCTATATTAATTGCCAATGTTTTGGAGGGGGGAGCTATCTACTTTCCCAAAGCTGTGTTCTCAGCTGTTTTTCCATACAGGGAGAGCATGTTGAATCCTGTTTCCTCCATGCCTTTTCTTTTTTTTCCTTTGGCCAAGGCAAGACTTTGGATTTGAAAGACCAAGAAAACATGCAAATTCTGTAATAGCAGCTTATGAGACTGTTCACTTGTGAAAATCTCCACACTGAAGGGCAGCTAAAGAGAAGAGGACAGTATGTCCTGACTAGTACCCACCCAGGGGTCATTTCGTAGAAAAAGAGCTAGGGGAACTCATTAGCATAACTCATTAGCATATGCCACACCCCCTGACATCAGGGGCCCGGCGGTGGACCTGCAAGGCCAGCGGGAGTGCGAGGAAGCCCCGCCAAGGCCCTCCCTGGCCCCAGGCAGGCAGGGGTGGGGAGAGGCGGGGAGGAAGCAACTTACCCTCCCTCTTCTCCTGCTTCCTCCTGGCTGAATGAGGGCTGGAAGCGGGGCGGCCGGAAGCAGGGGGCGGGGCTTCGTCATGTGCCCCGCCCCCTGTACCTCACCCGGGGGAACTGTGTTCCCCCGCGTTCCCCCCCGAAATGACCTCTGTACCCACCACTGGGAAGGGTCAGTAGTGGAGGAAGGAGATAAGCTTCCCACATGGTATGCCAAAAGCATACAAGAAAAGTAAAGAAGAATTCTTTGGAACCAGTAATCATCCTAGATTTGTGGATCCAGACTTGGATGTTAAATATTCAGGAATAATTAGTTACTGACTGCTTTATACCCTCCTGCTCAACTCCCCCTTCTCTATCTCTGAGAACCCCTCCTTCTTGTCCTAACCATTGCCTCTAAGCCCCTATGATAAAGCTCCATATTAGGTTTTGGGGGTGTTGCCCCAATCTTCTTGACAATTTTAATTTTTTTCCCCTCACAAATGTGAGCAATCCTCTATGTTTGTAGATTCCCAGGTGCTAGTTGTAGCTGTCCCCGTTGACCAGATTTTGTTATACACGTGGGAGCAGCTCTTCACGATCAGATATAGGGAAATTATATATATTGTGTGAACATAAAGATGGTACAGCCTGCATATACAGTACTAAGTCACTTACAAAATCAGCGGTGAAAACAGAGTACTGAAGCCATTGATGAAAATATAAGAAGACATGAAACAGGGAATGCTTGTGCATCCCTGTGTCTGTGTCAGTGTTGTACAAATATTTCCAGCACGATCATGAGGATCTCATGACATGTGTACTAGAGCTTGTAGAAACAGAATGCTTAATTCTCATACATGGGATATTTTGTCAACAGTATTAAGGAAATAGTCATGTTCTCAATTCATTGGGGTCTGTTAAATTAAAAGAAGCCTGAGACTAGCTGCTTAGTCACTCTTTAGATCATCGATTTTCAAACTGTGTCCTCAGCATCCCTTGAGTTCTTCAGAAGATTATCAGAAGTTCTTCAATGGGAAGATCAGTAGCTAAGCTTCCCCGAAAGACAGGTTTTCTGAGAGAACATTTAATTTCAGAAACAGTAGTCATGAATGCACAGTATGGGACCAGAAGGGTTTGGAAGAGATTAAGCATCACTACCTGTATAAGACATTAATTACTAAAATGGCTGCACATCTGTTCATGGACTCTCTTCCATCCCTCAGGTTAATACCCGGTGGGTAACTCATAACTGTTAATTATATTACCAGCTGGCAACTTTTAAAACTCTTCTAGCTACCCTAGAGGGTTAAAAAGGTATGATGACAATGAACAAAGTACATTGTTTTTTGTTTTTCATTTATGTGCTAGAAAATCCAGAGCTGGAGGAGTCACCAGTTATTAAATTTGAGCAATAAATATCAACAGGTGGTTCAGATTTGATTGGGAAATATTTAGAACCAGCCTTGGAAGGGAGCACTGTGCAACTCAGCCAAAACTCCTACCCCAAAATAGCCTTGTCCATCTACAAATCTACTTCTGTTTTATTAGTTGAAACACTTTAATTCAACATAATTGTCATAATATGCACACATACACAGAGCACAAACATTCCTTGAATAATATTTGAATATATATTATACACATCAAGTTTGCAGTTTGTGCAGAGATAATCTGGGACCAAAACTGTTTTCATCTTCATGTTCTTTTGTAAAGAAAACAGGCTTCCAGCCATGGGCTGGGTGGGGGGCATTTGTGCATGGGTGGAAGGGGGGAGCAAAGATGATTTGGGGCAATTGGGCCCAGCACTGGCTGTCAGCCAGTCAGCTCTAAAGCAGTTTCCTGCGGCCTACCCTGGAGGTCAGCAGATCACAGAATTGGTGGGGCACGCAGACCTATGGGCTGCAGACTTGTCTCTGGTACTCTTCTCAGACTGAAAGGAGTTGGCTAAAGAGGTGCTTGGCATTCAGCAACTCTCTCTCTCAGCAAAGAGAAGGTCCACAGTGTGTCTGTGTGGTCCTTCTTCCTCTACCCCCATGGGCTGATCCCCACTCCAGGAACAAAGACATCTGAGATATTGGATGTTTATACAATTTTTGAAGTCTATAACATTCCAGAAGTCTGCAACAGAATATGTATATCAGATATCTTCAAATTCATGCTTATGGTGTCACTAGATAAAATATATCATGGGACACCAGGCTTAGTGGCTACTAGGCTCATGAATGACTGTCAGGTATCCTCTACTGAACTATCTATTCAATAAAAAAGGAGGCTTGGATCCAGGCAGCTTTTTCACTCAGGCTCATTTCCCTTCCTTACAACAGCCCCTATTTCACATTTCTTTTGTCGATGCAAGTTAGGCTTCCCAAGTCCACCCCGGCGTGCACGTCACCAGGAAGTGACGTTATGACACCGGGCACGCTGGGGGCGGGGCCACGGTCATCCATGTGCGCTCCAGCCATGGACCGGGAGTACCCCGGTAAGTAGCTTTTTTGACTTGGCAACCCTAATGCAAGTCCCATGATCCCTGTATTTATTTATTTGTATTTAACACATTTCTATTTCCCCTTTTCACCTAATTCAGGGTTCCTAAGGTAGCCATTTCAAACATTAAAAACATTTAAAACACACATTAAACACACACAAAAACACAAAACCAGGGAGAAGGGCTAATAAGAAATAGCAGGGGAAGGCCACAAAAAACAAATAACACCTGTAGCGGGACGCAACAATTGAGGAAGACAGATGAATGTACCTGGGAAGGGAGTTCCAAAAATTCAGCACCACAACTGAGAAGGTTCTTTCTCAAGTTGACACCCATCTAGTCTCTTATGGCAGGGCTGGGCTTCTGAAGGTGACCACAGTGGACAGATAGATTCATATGAGGTAGTCAAAACACAAAAGACTACAACTTTTCTTTTTGTTTCATTAAGGAACTATGGGGGATGAATAATGGTATACTCTAGACCGATGTTGTCAGATCTCAGAAGCTAAGCAGGGTTGGTACTTGGATAGGAGACCACAAAGGAAGACTTTGCAGGGGAAAGCAATGGTAAACCTATACTTAATCACAGCTTGGTGACCTTGGGTCAGTCACAGGTCTTTCAGAACTCTCTCAGCACTACCTACCTCACAGGGTATCTGTTGTGGGGAGAGGAAGGGAAGGTGATTGTCAGCTCTTCTTCTTCTTCTTCTTCTTCTTCTTCTTCTTCTTCTTCTTCTTCTTCTCTGTTTCCTTTAAAATCTGCCTCTTCTCAGTATGGAGACAAATGAAGAATTAGGAGGTAACAATTTACAGCTAAATATTTCCCAAGAGTTTAGAATGGCATTAATGATGCAAGTAACATTAGAATAAAATTGCTGTCTTTTCTTTTTCCCAAACCACAATGAAATTTTCAATGCAAGTCCAACTTGGGATTGTTCCAAACCTATAAATGTGTAGCTGTCACCATCCTTTAGCCAATCCATCATCCATAACACTTTGGCAGTGCAGTTGTATTAGACATGCCACAGCTGCCTCTGTTCCTTCTATCTTGAATAGAGTTCAGCTTAATTCTAGGCTTTATGCCCATTCACATAAAGTCTGAGATCAAATGTTCCTATTTTTGCAGCACCTTTTCCAGTGATATGTGAATATTACAAAATAGAAAATCTGGTTGGGAAGAACTGATATTTGTTATTATATTAACATGACCCCAAAAGAGTATTTTCAATGCTAAACAGATATCTAAATTCCTTGTAACATTTTTCATTAGATGTTCAAAATTTTCTCAGTATTTTTTTCCTGTTTCTTCAGATTTCAATACCTTAAAATCTGACTGATTTTGAATTCAATTTGTTTATATAGAAAGTTATTGCTATCTAACTAGGTTTTGTCTGTATTAAAACTAATAATTTCAGTTTTCCATGTTAACCTTGTAACCTGAAACTGTACTGTGTGTAATTCTAATGTAGATTGATCAGTATTAGTCAAATAAATGACAGCTTCATCTACAAACAGTTTTGTCTGGGAATGTGTTTTCAGCCTTAATTCTAGAAATCTCATGATTTCCTAATATGTAAAGCTAAATAGTATCATGAGATAGGAAAAAGTAAACCTTATAGCTGATTACCCTAAAGAGTTCCTCTATGCATACTAACTGGGTTTACAAACATGCCATTGATAAATATTTTGGACTAGGAGTAAGTATATAGAATGTCAAACTGTCTCAGAAACAAGTTGCCACAGTCAAACAAAGAAAACATTGGTATAAATAGGCACATTCTAATCTATCAAAGGCTTTCTCAGTGTCAAAGAATAAAAATGCAAACAGAATGTTATTTTAAAATAAATGTGAGAATTTTCAAATCCAACCAATCAATTTTTATTACAACCCACAAGGTATATATACAATGAAATTAGTAAAATATTAATACTATAAACCACACTCTCCTAATATTGTACATTTTTACATATATGATAGAATTAAAATGAACATATCATCTGAATGCTAGAATTTGCCTCTGCCCAAATTTTATGGCAAAGGAGAGAAATCTTGCAACTTACACAGTAATTCACTGGATAACTCCAGCCAGTAAATTTCAAGAATACTTTGCACCAAAAAATGTCTTTTTTCTTCCCATAAAAAGTTCCAATAAGTCTAAGCATGCTTGCCTACAACATTTACAGTGAAACAGTACTTGTGTCAATCAATCAAATCATCCAAACAGGGACAAAATCTGTGATTAGCTGGAATACTCTTATATCTTCCAATCAATATGGTCAATGGTAATAAACTGAATCTAGCGAGAAGACACGCATGATGATTTATTGCAATGGGTAGAACTGAGATAACATGCAGGCATACAAATTATTGTGATTAGGTCCCAAACATGTTTTAATTCTTGTATATATGACACAAAGAAATACAAATGGACAGAGTGATCCTAGCTTTCAGATTTATAATTTGTATTGTATCAAAAAATCATGTGCAAATAACACATGAGAGTTCTGAAATTAGGAGTAAAATGTCTGTCAAAAGCGATATAATACGGGATTTTGTAAAACCAAACAAATGGAGTTGGAGAGGCACAGAAAGCATTCCTCATCTGGGATGCCACTTTGGTCTAGGGGAGGTTATGTCTGAAAATTTAAAAACTGACTCCTCGAATCCTTTAGAAAGAGTTGGTTACAAGGCATTACTTTAATGCCCCCAAAGTATGTGGACCCACCCACAGTCCTTCTCCCTGGGTGCCTTTCTCTCAGTCTCTGATGTTTCTGCCTGAGCCAAGTACAACCTGACTTGCTTTTATAAATTGGAGAGCACATGTTGAAATAAGCATGCAGAAAGTTTAAAAGGAAAACAAAACACATAGTTTCCATAGCATAAACAGTTAGTGTGTGGAATTCTATGTACTGTAGAATGCCACAGGTTCCAGGAACAAGGTTGGCCATTGTCAGTGATTCTGTCCAGTACTGGCCAGGTTTTTCTCCATTGGCCTGGTGTTGCTCACCAGCCTTCCTGGATTTCTCTTCTTCACCCTTTTCCCTCCTTCTGCATTAGCTCCTGGTGTCTGCCTTCTTCTTCCAGCTGCAGAGCTTTTTCTTTACAGGCTTCTTCTTCTTGCTTTGCGTCAGGCTTCAGTTTTCTTGACAGCTCCCACCGTCTTCACTTTTTGCCTGCCTGCTGTTCTTGAGAATGGGAAGCAAATCCAGTTGTGGGCCCTTTGTGTAGGGTTGCCAACCTCTAGGTGGAGATCGCTAGTTCCCCTGAAAAAAAGGCTGTTTTGGAGGGTGGATTCTGGCATTGTACCATGTTGAGGTCCTTCACCTCCCCAGGTATTTCCCAACCCAGAGCTGCCAGCCTAACTTTTTGTGGCACCCTGATCATTCTCTTCCTGTGATGCTCCTGCAATGCAGTTTGTAGCAATAGCTCAATTCTCAGGCTCTCCCTCAGAACTGTTTTGAATCGCTTTTCAGTTTCTTTATTGAACCTTAGCTAACCACACATTCTTTGTCAAACTTGTATATGAAGTCCAGGAGTGTCACCTTGCAGCGTGCTTCCAAGGCTGCAGGATTCACTATCTCAGCCACGAAGGAGTTCTTGAGCAGGACAGAATGGAATGACTTCCCTTCACATGCAAAGGCAGCACCAGGTTGAGTTCCTTGTGCACACAGACCATAATGTTCCTTCCAATTAGAAATCCTTTTGTGTCCTCTCTACAATTCAAAGACCATAGCTTTTCTTCACACCTACCTACTAAAGTCATGTTCCAGAATTTATATTTTTAGCAGAAACCTGTAATCTATATCCTATTTGCTTCCCTTTGGTTATTTAATATCATGCACGGACTCTAAACTGGGAGAACCGGGTTTGATTCCCCACTCCTCCACTGGCACCTGCTGGATGACCTTGGGCAAGCCACAGTTCTGGCACAGCTCTTCTTGAAAAAGAGCAGTTTCTGTCAGAGCTCCCTCAGCCCCACCTACCTCACAGGATGTCCGTTGTGGGGAGGGGAAGGGAAAGGAGTTTGTAAGCTGCTCTGAGACTCCTTTGGGTAGTGAAGGGTGGGGTATAAATCCAATCTCTTCTTCTTCTTCTTTATCTGGCCAAAAAAGAGGCGTATAATTATAAATGGACAATGTCAACACTGAACCATTCCTTTGGGAGCTGATACAGGGAGGGGGGTTGTTGTCATCCTCTGTGCTAAGGCCTCTTAATGAGATCATCTTCAGTTTTGGAGCAGGCTGTCATCAATATAGTGGAGACACCCAGCTATATATTACTCTGAATAAGCCACCAGATGCTGCTTTTTCTGTCCTGACCTGGTGGCTGAATGTTGCAGTCAAGTAGCTGAGAGAGAACAGACTGAAGTTGAATCCAGAAAAGACTAAGCTGATGCTGCCTGGAAGGCTAATGCTCTAGGGTTACCAGTTCCAGATTGGCTAATTCCTGAAGATTTAGGGTTGGAACCTGGGAAATGTGGAGTTTGGGTTAGAATAATGAGCTAAGCAGGGATGTGATGTCATAGAGTCCACCCGCCAAAGCTACCATTTCCCCCAGGGGAACTGAACATAGCCTGGAAACCAGCTAAAATTCCAGGAGATCCCAAGGACCCACCAGGAGGTTGGCAACTTTGTTTAAATGAGACTTTGTTACCTACCATGAATGGAGTGCCACTAAAAGAGTTTGTTAAAACCTTGGGAATCTTGCTGGACCCATTGGTCTCCATGACAGTGAAAAATGTGGTTCCTCCCCAACTATGTTTAGTTAGGAACCAGTCACGTTGATAATCTTGAGGCTAGATTATTGTAACATGCTCTATATGGGGCTGCCCTTTAAGATGACCCAGAAATCAACTGGTACAAAATGCAGCAGCCTATTTGTAACCTGGAATCAGCTGGTGGGACCATGTTACCTCACTGTTTGCTGATTAGTTTCTGGGTCCAAAGCTCATATTTAAAATCATTCATGACCTAGGGCCTACATACTGGAAGGACTGCCTCTCCCTGCTAAAGCCTTTAATAAGTTAACTGTAAGAGTGGTTGAGCAGTGGAACAGTCTGCCTCGGGAGGTGGTGGATACTCCTTCGCTGGACGTTTTCAAGCGGAGGCTGGACGACCATCTCTCGGGTATGTTGTAGGGCTATCTTTCGGCTATGCTCCTGCAAAGTGCAGGGGGTTGGACTAGATGACCTGCAAGGTCCCTTCCAACTCTAACATTCTATGATTCTATATGTTTTTTGGCACATGGTGTCCATTGGAACCAACAATGTATCTCCCTTCATTCTCCTCTGTTTCAGCTATCTTCAGTTCTGCCACAACTGTGGCTGTATTGGAATTAGGGTTGCCAGGTCTGGGTTGGAAAATACCTGGAGACTTTGGGGGTGGATCCGGAAGAGGGCTGGGTTTCGTGAGGGGAAGGGACCTCAGCATGGTACAATGCCATATAGTTCACCCTTCAAAGCAGCCATTTTCTCCAGGGGAGCATATCTCTGTCTGTCACGGCAGGACCAGGGGGCGTGACGCAAGCAAGCAAAAGTCCAGAAGCAGTCCGAGGTCAAGCCGAGCAAATCAGGCAGCGAGGTTCAAACAGGTTTAAATCACAGTCCAAAAGCAGGGTCAGACATACCAGAGTTTCAAGTCCATAAATCACAACGATACCAGAGGAGTCAGAGATGAACGCAGAGTCAACGAAGCCGAGAGTCAAAAGCCGAGGATCAAGCCGATAATAATTCCACAAGGTCTGGAGCAGAGATGCAAGGATTCAGGTCCTGACAAACGACGTTTGCCAGCACAAATGACTGCCAGCAACAGACTTGCAGATATACAGTGCTAGCTAATCAACCCATTCGCTAGCCGGGAGCGAGGTCAGGATCCTGTCAATATTCAGGGCTAAGAGATCTTCTGGCACGCATGCGTGCATTCTGTCTTCGCACTCTCAGCTGCTGTCTCCGTACATTCCGGAGCCTGGTTACAGGTGGTGGTGAGTCTGATGACGAATTACTGGTATGCAGCAGAGACTGATCCCTTGCAGGTGTTCCCTGGGAGGCTCTATCCTCCTCACCACTTAGATAGCTTTCAGCTACAGGATCCAGTCTAAGTACACAGGCTCCTGGCTGGCAGGGGCCTCCTCAGGGGCATCAGCAAGGGCAGGCATGACATCAGCAGGGGCAGGCATGACACTGTCAACTGGAGATCAGTAGTAAAAGTGGGCAGGGCCGGCTCGAGGTGTTTCTGTGCACTAGGCAAGGCTGCCTTGTGGCTCAGATGCCAACCTCCCGGTGGGGCCTGAAAATCTGGAGACCTCTGGAGCCAGCCACCCTTTTGCTGCCGCCGCCACCACCTCCTCCCCACCGCCGCCGCTACCACCGGAGGAGGGGAGGAGGGAGGGAGGTGGGCCTCTCTCCAGCCAAGCCCGTGGCGGGACCAGCTTCTCCGCCCCTGTGGCCCCTGGCCTCCTCCTCGGGGGCGAGGGAAGAAGAAGAAGAAAAGGGAAGGGCGGGGGGTCTCCTCTGGTTGGAGCAGAGCGACTTCTCTCTCTGCCGCCTGCTGCCTGCCTCCCTTCCCCAGTCTGGTCCTCTTTCCCAACAGGACAAGCCGTGCAGCACAAGCCCCCCCCCCCAGCCTTTGCAAGTGGCAAGCACCGCTTACGTAAACTTGGCTGCAGAGTCTGGGGGCAGGCGGGTAGCACTAGGACCTGGAGGCTGTTGGACCCAGCGAGCGCGCCTCGCACGTTCCTGCGGTGCCCTCCGAGATGGAAGAGAGATTTCTCTCATGCTTCCGAAGGCAGTCTGGAAGGGAGGTGAGGGGGGTATCCTGTCTTCGGGTGGTGCTAGGACCTGGCGGCTGTCAGACCCAGCGAGCTCTCCCTGCATGTTCCTGCAGCGCCCTCCAAGATGGAAGAGAGATTTCTCTCATGCTCCGCTTCTGAAGGCAGTTTGGGAGGGAGGTGGGGGGGATCCTGTCTCTGGGCGGGGGATGCTAGCTGGATGCCTCTCCCCAAATAGCAAAGTGCTGACATTTGGAGAGCTGCTCACGGGCTTTTGGCGGGGGGGGGAGGCACAGCTCAGTGCCCTATCCAGGGCTTGCCACCCCATCCAGGGCCTGGTGCGCTAGGCAAATGCCTAGTTCACCTAGTGGGTGAGCCGGCCCTGAAAGTGGAAAATCTCCAGGCCACACCTGGAGGCTGGTAACTCTAACTGGAAGAACTGGAGTCTGGCTTCTTTAGTCCTCCAACACTCCTCCCACCAAGATGCAGATACTGGCTGAGAGGCACTATTTTGAATGATTGACCCAGAAGCCCCTCCACCATTTGGAGGGTTGCCTAGAGAAAGTAGCAGAATATACAATGTAGATGGGGTTTTGTTGTTGTTGTTTTTGCGGTCTGCTTTCTTTACTTATTCTAGGGACTTTTGCCATTGGGGAATGGGAGACTAACCTACCCTCTTCTATGGGGGGTGGGCCTTTCTGCGAGGTTTCAGTGGGTGCTGAATTGACACTGTAAGAGTTGGAATCAATCCCTGAAGATGCTCGGGCAGAATCTGTAACACTGATTAAATGTTTTGATGTTCTTGTCTTGTGTTAGCGTTCATAGCAAAGAATGGCATTCCAGTGCCCTCTGTCAGCACAGCGAGTCCCCCACTAAAATATTCCTCATAACCTTCAGGTCTCTAATTAAGTGATTTGAAACTCTTTGCATCAGGTGAATTTTTCCTTCTTGTACATCTTGTTCAGTTTCTTTTAACAAACAGCAACAACAACAAGCTCTGTCTTTGGGTTGCGAATGGGGGTGGCGGGATTGCTGCATCTGGCAGAACAGATTCATAGCTGAGTTGTTTGCTAAGAGGATATTTCTCCCTTTACAACTTGTGGCCTAGAACAAAAATTAATAATACACTAAAAGAAACTTTGGATTGATAGAATGTTCTGTTATTACTAGCATGACCTCTAAGTTTTGAACAAGGTCACATTTTCTCTCTCTTTTTCTTCTTCCATTGCACCAGCTTGATTTTCTCATATAACTGCTGACTTAATTTACATTTCCCCCCACAATTCTAGCTTGCTTTCTCAAAAATGTATTGTGGAAAACAGGTCATTTCTTGCAGGAGTGCACAGGAGCAGAGCTCCGGCAGTAAAGAGCCCAGGGGGCGGGCACATGCAACAAGCCCCACCCCCTGCTCCCAGCAGCCCTTAGTCAGAGCAAGAAGCAGCCAGGTAAGTTGCAGAGCCCCCCCGGTCCAAAACAGTCCAGTGGCACCTTTAAGACCAAGTTTTATTCAGGTACAAGCTCTCCCTCCTCTGCGAGGACAGATCTGCATGTCCCCCCCCCCAATAGCTAGCAATCTAGAACAGTCCAGTGGAGCCTGAGCTGTGGGGGTTGCCTTCTGACATACTTCCGGTGATGTCAGGGGGTGTGGCATATACAAATACGTTGTGCTAATGAGTTATGCTAATGAGCTCCTGCACCTCTTTTTGTACAAAATGACCCCTGGTGGAAAGCAATAATTTAGATTAATTATATAAGTTGCTTTGGAGAGACAGAGAGGAAGGATGCAAATCAAATTCAGATAGCTCTGCAGCACCCATGCCAGCATTACCATCTGAGTAATTTGATCTGTCAAAGAAAGAAGCCAGGAGGGAGGAGCAGGAAGGCTGAAAGCCCAAGTAAGCAGCCCAGTGATCAGGAAGACTGTCACTCCAAGGGGTCCTGCCCTGGGGTAGAGGGAGGGAGGGAGCCTGGAGTTGTCCTGCCTCCAGGGAGCCCTGGGAGAACCAGGGAGGAAGAACTCAAGGGAAAGGCAGCTGGCAGAGACACAGGAGGGAGAAGGGTGCAGAGAAAACAAACAAACCCCTTCTCACTCTGTTCTGAGGCTCTTCTGGGTCAAGCCTTGCTGAAAGGGGATGCTGGAGGGCACAACAGTTCTGGACTCTAGCGAGAACTCTCCACAGCCCGACATGTGATAAGTATATGGTAGATCACCCATCTCTTTGAGAGAGCTGGTGTAAATGATGGTTCTTCCACTGATGTAGAACAAACTTTGTTGTACCTTCCCAGGGGACCATTCTCAAAATGTACCACTTATATAGTGGTACCACTATATAGTACCACTTATACCAATATAGTACCACTTATACCAATAGGTTGAGCACCTCTACCTGTAAGAGCTTGCATGCCAACTCAGCTCCCCCCAGCAATTCCCTTTATCATTGTCCTCCATTCATCAGGTCCCTGAGATGGCTCCAATTCTATGGAATGGACTCTGGGTTTTTTTCAGTTTTATTTTAAAATCTTTTGGTGGGAATGATCATTTTTAGTTGGCTGAAAGAAGGGACTTTATTTTTTTTCCTTAACTACGTCAATCACCCTGAACACTGGATTAGGCAGGGAAGACATTTTAAAATAGATTCTTAAACTATCTGTTCATTTATAGATAATGAAAGTGAACCTCAAATGACAATCTGGTAGAGCAAAACCCCAAAATCCCAGAGGCAAAGGCAGAAATCAAGAAAGAAGCATCTGCATCTGTTCTGATGGGCTCATCCCCATGATTTACTACAGGTTTTGACCTTGCAGTGATGCTCAAAAAGATGCAGACAAGCAAAAAAGTTCCATCTTATCACCAGCTTAGCTACCATTTCTCCTGATTTCTTTAAAAGTAAAATCACAAATTTATCCATTATTCAAAAGATATTTCCAGCACAGCGTTACAACGCCAGATCTGATTTGGACAGAGCCGGTGTCAGCATACCTTGGAGGGGGGCAGCTACCAGGGCCCAGGGCTTCTCGGGGGAGGAGGACTACTGCCACCAATGTGCATGCCCTCCCCACACCCATTTGTTTTACAAGGACTATGCTATTCATGTCCCCCTCTGTACATTCAGCCCACCATCATCAGGGAAAGACTATGCAGGTGATACAGGCAGCTGCAAGTGCGAGTGTGGTACAAGGACTCCTGAGAGGATGTGGGAAGGATACACAGTAGGGTTGCCAGGTCCAACAGTCATGATTGGTGGGACATTCTGGGAGTGGAAGGGGATGCTGCGCAATGTGCATAGTCACCCAGAAGTGATGTAGGCATGTTGGTGATGACACTCTGGTTTTGGGGCAAAGCTCTATGGTAAAATCACACTCAAAACCATAGAGTCTTGCCCCAAAACCAAAGTGCCCCCCCCAACATCACCAATGCACCTATGTCACTTCTGGGTGGTGTCAGCACATTCCGTGTGACATCACTGTTGGGGGGTGGAACTTTCCTGCCATTGGCCAGCTGGCTGCTGGTGGGCAGGAGGCCATGAAAATGAGAGATTCCCCTGCCCCCACCTGGGGAATGGTAATGCTACCACACAGGCAAGTGGATGCACAGGTGGGGAGTCTGGTGGTAGGCAGAGAGAGGGAGGGTACTGACCACTGTTTGCCCAGGGCCTCCCAAAATCTGGAACTGGTCCTGGATTTTGAGTTTACAAAATCTATTATGTCAGGCACTCTGGCCCAAAAGTTGGCAAGTATGGGAGATAGGCAGGCCTCCCTCAACAGCAAATTGCAGAAGCTGTGCATATCTAAGAGTTGAGACTGTTTGGGGAGGGCGGGGGATTCTGATCCCCCCAACCAGGAGGATTCTAGGCAATGGCAATAGTATTTCAGATCAGAACAACTCCTCTAGTTAGCATCCCTGGTGGTTCAGGGATTAGAGAAGCAGTGATCCACAAGGGTCTATGGCAGTGATGGCGAACCTTTTAGAGACCGAGTGCCCAAACTGCGACCCAAAATCCACTTATTTATCGCAAAGTGCCAAGACGGCAATTTAACCTGAATACTGAGGTTTTACTTCAGAAAAAAACAACTCATACATTAAGATGATCCAAACAAAGTAATGAAAGCAACCCCAAATGCTTTCATTTGCTTAAAATTATTTGGCAGAGAATTCGACACTTTAATGATGGCCTGGGCCTGGCTGGGGTGATGGCACGTGTGCCCGCAGAGAGGGCTCTGAGTGCCACCTCTGGCACCCGTGCCATAGGTTTGCCACCACTGGTCTATGATTACCAACCTCCAGATGGAGCCTGGAATTCTCCCAGATTTACAACTTTGTCTCCAAACTTCAGCAATCCGTTCCCCTGGAGGAAATGACATTTTCAGAGGGCAAACTCTGTGGCATCACATACCCACTAAGTTCATTCCCCTCCCAATAACACCACTCTTCACAGGCACCCCCCCCCCCAATCTGTAGGGATTTCTAGGGCACACTGAGCAACCCTACCAGGGTCCCATCTTCAGCTCCAAAACAGCGACAGCCAACTGCTTACCTTGAAAACCCCTTTTTAGAACACCAGCTATTTATATGTGCAACAATGCCTGCTTTCCATAACAAGACAGCTATATGCTAAGTTTGCTGTGTTTCGTGGAGGCTAAAATAAGGGGTCTCATGGCATGGGGGTGATGCTCTTCTGCCATTTCAAGCAAAGGTGGAGACAGATGCTACCTCTATGTGACCTTAGCAAGAGCACCGGTTACTTTGTTCCCTGACTTGCTAATTACTGAGCGTTGTAAATAAATATGAAGACACGAGCCACCTCTCCTGCACTTAGCAGTACATGGCAAATTAGAACAGCCACTAAACAGATGAAGAGTCTAATCAACAGTGCCTTTCTTTTTGCAGTAGACTGAACTGTTCTGGGCACCTTGCCAGTTTCTCCCTAAGCTCCTCTTCCAAAACAAAGTCTTCTGGATTTTTTTCCTGTTTGTTTTCTGATCTTATTGCTCTACAATCCTAAGAACTCTTTATTAGCTTTGGTAGAAGAGGGTGCCCAATGCCTCATAATATATACCCGGGATTAGGGCTGTGTCAAATGTTTCCTTTTTATTGATTCACTGGTCTAAAAATCATATTTGGAGGGATAGCATAAATATTTCCCACACAAAACTGAAACGGTGTGAGAGAATATTCACCTTTTTCAGTTCTGGTGCATTGTAGTCACTTCCCTTTTCTACAGATGCATTGGTGCCATTTCCCCCCTCTTTCTCGATGAATCACATAGGATCCCCAACTAACTGGAAATTACACAGAAGGTTGTGACATTGAGTACCCAAACCAATTTGGCTGGGTGACTATGCCCCTAAGGACAAAGAAAGTCAACTGACATGGAAGGCGAGGCTTCTCAGGTGAGTCACGTGGGAAATCCCAGCCAGTCATGGATCACGATGTGTACAGAATTTCAGAATGTGGTAACCAATCTGATTTGGCCATCACTGTGCCATTGAGGGCAAAGAAAGTCAATTTAGGAATAGTTGCCCACACTTTAATGTTTTTACCTCTGCTATGTATTCCCGAATGAAAGGAGGGTGCTTTTTTGACAGTGCCAAAGTAAGTGTGAGAAGCATCTCTCTTTCAGCTCATCCCCACTAAGGATCCCTTGCAATACAAAAGTTTTTCTCCATAGAAATACTTTAAAAAAATAAAAATACCCCTTTATGAATACATGGGGAAGGTGGAGTGATAATGGGTCATCCATCTGATAAGAGTCACCCAGCATTATCCTGTCCAGATTGTCTTACTTGTGCATTCTTAAACCCCTGAAATGTTTAAATCCGTTGGCCACTTCTGCATTGTATTTAAAATTGGGTGGAAAATGCACATTTAAACGGGTCAAAATGTATACGTTCCTCTAACAAGCGATCAGAGCACATTGCTTCAAAGGGCAGAATCCACCCACAGCTGCTGATCCCACTAATTTGACTTATTTTTGCAAGAGTGCACCACCTTTCCTAATAACATTCAATACATCAGGTTAGACTGTCTTCTGACTTTATTAAATAAGCAGTTCCCCCGGCAACCTATTCCAGTTTTATACACAGGATTTTCAAAAAAGAGAAAATGAAGCACCAAATAACAAGTTTGGAATCAAAGCCAGTCTTACAAATCAAAGGCAGTCAAAGGGATTGCAATGAAATGTCATTTGTTTTAATGTGACCATCAGGCGCAGAAGCAACCTTGCCAAAGGAGTAAATTAAATTGCTCCATCCGATTTTAACCACATCATCCACTCTGGTTCTATGCTAATGTCTGCCAAATGCTTGAGCTTCATTCAAAAAGCTAAAACGGCATTCGAAGCATCCTCCAAATGCTGCGGTGTCTGTTACTATCCTATTAGAGTCATCTTATTATTTGGAAATAAGCTCTTGGCTGAAGAGATGTGGGAAGGAGCCAATACATAAAACAGCATGGGATGTGAACTGCTGCTGTGGAGGAGTTATGAGTTCTTGGTGTTTCTGATGACTCTGGGGCTTTAATCCAGAACTTCATGGCCCAGGGCTGGGACCCTGGCATTGTATGTCATGGAGCCTCAGAGCCTGTTTGGAAATGGGGGTATGTAATGTCAGGAAGCCTCGGGATTGGCAAGGCCTAACAGACATACAAAAAGCCTGACCTTCTAGCTGTTTGCCTGATCAACAGAGCAGAACCATCTGGCTGTTCCATACCAGACTTAACAGCACATGGTGCTGGGAATCTGTGACTGACTCCCCAGACAAGTAATTGCAGACAACAGCCAGCCTCACATGGATCACTGGAGGCAGGGTGATTAACACTTTGCCCGATGCTTGATCTAAAATGCCCCCAATTGCTTTAAGTTGAAGAAGAAGAGTCTCAGAATGGCTTACAATCACCTTCCCTTCCGCTCCCCACAACAGACACCCTTTGAGGTAGGTGGGGCTGAGAGAGTTCTGAAAGAGAACTGTGACTGACCCAAGGTCACCCAGCTGGCTTCCGGTGGAGGAGTCGGGATGCAAACCCAGTTCTTCCAGATGACAGTCCGCCGCTTTTAACCACTACACCAAACTGGCTCAAAAGACAGGTACCTTTTTCTTGCATCTTAGGGGGCATTTTCAATCAGGAAAGTAGCATGGTGGCACCTCTCACTCCAGTAATGTGGCTTTTAATCATATCAGGGCTTCCCACAGATTATTATTTTTTGCAGAAAAATGAGTGAGGCTGGGGGATCTAATCATAGACAAAGGGATACTAATTTCCAACTGGTATCTGATGAAGGGAGTTTTGACTCTCAAAAGCTGAGATGCTACTGAACTTGAATCTGGCCGTTGTACTGCAGACCAACACAGCTACCCTCTGAAACTATAAAGGGCTTACTGTTAGCCATGTTTTCCTTCCCTTCTGTTAAAATGGACCCAGTAAGCTTCTCCAGGATAGGGGACAGTCTTTTCTTGCTGCTCTGTAGAGCAGATTCGTCAGCAGCAGTGTTCCCTCCAAGCTGAGATAGTGTGAGTTAGCATGAGCTAGCTCACAGGGGTTTTTTAGCCTCTGGCTGACACATTTTTGTCTTGGCTCAGGGAGGATGGCTCCAGAGCAAGCTAATTTATGCAGTAGCCAAATCACTCACTCGCAACTTTAATGCCAGTAGCTCACAAAGTAGACTCCACAGCTTAGAGGGAGCATTGGTTAGCACTGCTTTGTTGATGAAGATCAGAGCCTAAGAGTCTCTGGGAAACTGGTACAGTGTCAAAATTAAGATGTCAAACAGGTTCAAATCTCACCTCAGCCATGAATTCCTTAAATAACCATGGGCTAGCTTGCAGCCTCAGAACCGTAATATAATATGAAGATAAACTAGAAAGGTTGTATTGTGTATGGTTACAGCATCAAATAGGGGCTGCGGTGGCTCAAGTGGTTAAGATGCTGAACTGCAGAACAGAAGGTCAGTAGTTCAGCAGTTCGACACCCGAGTGCTGCATGATGGAGTGAGCTCCTGTCTCTGGTCCCAGCTCCTGCCAATCTAGCTGTTCAAAAGCAAGAAATTGCAAGTAGATAAATAGGTACCACTTTGATGGGAAGGTAACAGCGTTCTGTGTGCCTCGACATCTAGTCATGCCGGCCACATGACCATGGAAATGTCTTTGGACAGCACTGGCTCTTCGGCTTGGAAACGGAGATGAGCACCGCATCCCTAGAGTCGGATTTGACTGGCTTTCGAGCAAGGGAAACTTTTACCTTTACCTTACAGCTTCAAATTAGGCCCTATTTGACCTTGGTTGAAATCCTCACTTGACCATGCTGTCCCACTTGGTAACCTGGGGCTTGTCACTGTCTCCCAGATTAATCCACTTCACAGGGATTTTGTCTAAATAAAATACAAGGAAGGTGAATAAACTCCTTGGAGGAATGTTGGAGGTGACCACTCAGACTGGGGAGACCGGGGCTCAGTTCCTCACTCCACTACAATGCTCACAGGGTCATGTTGGGCCAGTCACTATCTCTCAGCCTAACTTGCATCTCAGCCTAATTTGCATTGTAGGGTTGTTGTAAGGATAAAATAAAGGTGGGGAGAACCATGGAAGCCACCTTGAACTCCCTGGAGCAGGCATCTCCAACTTTGAACAGGTATTGATCTATTTTTTGAACAGGTATTGATCTATTTTTTGAACAGGTATTGATCTATTTTTTCTGGCCAAAAGTGCCGGTGATCTACCACCATGAAAATAAAATTTCAAATTAGTTTCAAATTAGATTTTAACCCACTAAAAGTTTCGTGATCCTGGTTTTTAAGGATCACAAAACTCCGGAGGAAATCGGGTGAAGCCGCGGATCAAATGCAGCCCTGCAGCCTAAGGTGTGAAATTAACATGTTTGTGTCGGGGCAAACGGGGCTGCACCGTGAGGCCGCTCTAGTGCAAAATCGCCCAGAGAGACGAAGATCCAGAAAGAACTGCGAACATTTTTAATTTTATTGTATACCAGGAGACCAAGTGGGGATGGTGATCTACCTCTGACCCCTCCGCGATCTACTGGTAGATCGCAATCTACCTGTTGGACATACCTGCCCTGGAGGAAGGATAAGAATGTGTGATATGAAATGTAACAGAACAAAACTTAAAGCTAAAGCCTTGTTGTTCTGCTTTTTGATTATCCAGAGCACCCAGTGCATGGTATTGTCCAGAGGGCAAACTCTTCCCACCTGTTCAGTCTGCCAGCTTGATGCCTCTGGCCATTGCTGGACTTCTGACCTCCTTCTCTCTCAGCCTGACTCTCGCTATTGGGGAGCCAGCTCTGTCATAGGGCATCTGACCTGCTTGTCCTCCAGCTAAGCATGATAGCTCCATGGCTTGGGGGGAAGGAGAAGGGACCAACAAAACATGGGGGTTGTTGCCATGACATTCCAGGGGGGTGAGGTTTAGTCACTGTGCATTCTTCTGGGTAGGGAGTAGGTAGGGTTGCAAATCTCCAGGTGTGGCCTGGAAATATCCCAGAATTACAACTGAGCTCCGGACTACAGAGATCAGTTTCCCTGGAGAAAAGGGTTGCTTTTTAGAATGAGCTCTTTGGCATTGTACCATGCTGAGGTCCATCTCCTCCCCAACCCCCCCTGTCCCCAGGCTCCACCCTCAAATCTCCAGGAATTTCAACATTCTGTAATTGGCGACCCTAGAAGTAGGTAAGAGCTATAAGCTTGAATATCCAACACATTTGATTGACTGGCAACCTGTATTCCCTATGAGTGCCTGATAGCAAAGCTTTCCTTGTAAATGAACAGCATATAAGTCTCTCCTGGCAATAGATTTGAGAAAAAGCAGGTGCCTCTGTCCTCCTTTCCCCTTGAATCTTCTTTCCCTCTCCCCCAATCAATACACATGCACACAATGTTACTTGGGAAACATATTACAAATGGTAACTGGAGTCAATCAACTAACTGTACAATCTCTGACACCCTTAAGCAATTCGGAGATGTGCCGTACACCACTGATTTCATCTTTATCTATGAAATCCTATTCCACAACATAATAAATTGGCTATGGGCAGAAACAGTGGAGCTAAGATTTTATTTCTGATGTATTCTTTCCCATTTACAGCCTTTCAAATGTTTACCCTATATTTCCAATATGAACATTTGACAAAGATTAAAGTGGAAAGCCATAGTCATCTGCTGGACTGGGGAAGCATACCAATAGACATAGCAGTATTTGAGGTGTTAGTGCTTTGATATGTCATCTACTCTTGTTCGCATCAGGAATATGATCTGTAAATTATAGGGAATGCACAGCAAGAAAAATATCCAAGAGAAATATGCACCATTATCTAGAAAGTAATTGAGACATCTGCATTTACAGCCAAAATCTCTCAGGCAGCCATTTACAGTTACAGCCACTTCTTGTGATGCAGCCACTTCAAATGGCATTATTAAAGACTCTTAAATATGACTGCTTTGCTGAACTGTGAGAAGAGTGTGTCAGGGGAATGGACAGAACTGTAGCCCAAGTGTAGTGCCCTTGTACTGGATGATGGAATGTACTTTGGCCAAGGGGAGCCTTGTGCCTAAGCAGCATACCAAGCCAGATGTGGACCCATGGACTACAGAAGCCTCCTGCCCTTGCAGCTTTGCAGCCATGCCAGCACTAGGATGCAGACCAGCAGCCCTGACCTCCATATACACAGAAACAGCTGCAGATCACCAAAGGGAGCCATGCTCTGCAAAAAGGACAATTGGGAGCCAAGGTGGGTAATAGATTAAAATCAGTGTAAATCACAGTTTAAAGGTTTAAAGCATCAAGCTATTAAAACAGCCAGCAGTGACCTTATAGCATCCACAAAGAGTCTTTCCCCTAAGAGCCAACAGATTATAGAAGCCATCATGAAACTCCCAAGGATCTCTTTAAAAGTGCTATCTTACAGCAAGAATCAGATAATCAAATCCTTTGATCAAAATATAATTAATTGGAAAATGAAATAAGGAAAATTCACTCATCTTTACTATGGTAGGGAGAGCTTTTGTTTGGGTATGTAAAAGTTACTTCATTTGGATGCATGGAGCAGCAAAAGAAGCAAAACAGAGTTCATAAAATGTCATTGTGAACCATCTTTGAGTCAGTTTTTTCTAGGTACTGGTTTGCAGCTCCTGTGGTCCGAGCCAGTTTGTTGTAGTGGTTAAGTGTGTGGACTCTAATCTGGGAGAACCGGGTTTGATTCCCCACTCCTCCACTTGCACCTGCTGGATGACCTTGGGCAAGCCATAGTTCTTCAGAGCTGTTCTCTTAAGGACAGTTCTGAAAAGAACTCTCTCAGCCCCACCTACCTCACAGGGTGTCTGTTGTGGGGAGGGGAAGGGAAGGGAGTCTGTAAAATGCTCTGTGACTCCGAGTAAAGGGCAGGGTATAAATCCAATCTCCTCCTCCTCCTCCTCCTCCTCCTCAGATTTTTTTTTATTCTTAGCCCTCTTTGGATTCTTTTTTCTTCTTAGACTTTGCTTGCCTACCTGCCTGAGGCATGCCTCCACACCTGATAGATACCCTGCCTCCTCAGACTCTCTGTCTTCAGCCACGCCTTCTAGGTTTTAATCCTACCAAATTGACAAATTCCCCTTCCCTCACAGAAGGTGGACTGCAAGTTACTCTGTTCCCCAGTCAACTGTATATTCCAAGCCATTGTGGCCAGTTAAACTCATGACTCTTCACTGACACAAGGACAATACAACAACAATCTCCCCACATAGTTTTAAATGTTTACTTTGCAAATTCATCACCCATTTTGTATAATTCTTTTTATATCACATTATCCTGATACATAGTTTCAGTGTGAAGGTACTGATTAGTTATGGGTCAGCAAGGACTTTTCCTAGGAAGATTAGTGTGAGGGTCGCTAAATAAGATTGAAAAACAACCTAATGGTCCTGCTGGAAAATGGAATATTCCATATTCAAAGGAATGGAGGCTGTGTATCACCGGAGTTTGATGGACTATACAAATCCTTTGTCATTTATATTAGTGATTCTTAAATTGTGGTTCTCAGGGGCACCCAAAATAGTTGATGAGCAATAGATTCAGGATAGACAGAAGAAAGTACTTCTTCCATCAATGAATAATTAAATTGCATAATCCACTACCAGGGGATGTAGTGGTGACCGCCAGCATAGATGAAGATGGGTAGCTATGTTAGTCTGTCTGTAGCAGTAGAAAAGAGTCCAGTAGCACCTTAAAGACTAGCAAAATTTGTGGCAGTGTATGAGTTTTCCAAGGATTGGTCTCTGTGATGACATTAGTATTACATGAAATATTCTTCCATTTTAATTTGAGTCATGAAAGCTCATACCTTGCCACAAATTTTGTTCGTCTTTAAGGTGCTACTGGACTCTTTTCTATGCACCAGCATAGATTGCTTTAAAGGGGGATTGTACAGATTCATGGAGGAAAGGTCCATTAATGACTTCAGTCCATGGGTGATCAAAAGGAACCTCCACATTCAGAGGTGGTAAATTTAGAAATACTCAAGTTGGGGGACAATACGTGGAAGGCCTTGGAGTCTGTGTCCTATTTGTTGGCACTCTGAAGCAGCTGGTAGTCCCTGGTATGAAACAGGATGCTGGACTAGATGATCTTATGAGTTTTCAGGAGGTATGTATATAAAGCCAATTTATATTATGTCAGACCATTGCCTTGTCTAGCTCATTGCTCTATATATTCTGCCAGTGGCTTTCCAGTTCAGGCAGACATCTTTCTCAGCTCTGCCTCCCCAGATCTCATTTAACTGGTGGTAATCAGGGACTGAACTTGAGAGCTTCTGCAAACAAAGCATGCACTCTGAGCTATGAACTCTTTCCTTTGAACTGGGGACCCCCTGAGTCATTTTATCAATATTTTAGCCACTCGTTCTTATGGACCCAATCACTGAAATTAGCACCAGAACAACGAAAGAAAATGCTGAAGGTCTTTTCTTGGGCACACAGTGATGCAAGCCAAAGTAATTCCTTGAGTGGAGGATTTTACTACAACAGCAAAACTAGACTGCCACTACTGGGGTACGCAAACCGTTGGCTTATCTTGAGATGGCTGCTTTGTCCCAGATCTAGGGTCATTTCAATGAGGCAATACACTATGCTGCTGTGCCTCATATTATGATGACTTATTTTGGAGTATGCCCCATGGGATTTATCAACCCTGGCTATTAAAAATAAACCCCTTCCAATCCAAACTATCAATTTCTTCATTGTGAAATAAAAACAGAGGCTGTTTCACAGAACATCTGCAAAATAGCAGAAAAAAAAACAAGAGTTCTCAGAATTATTCTCCCAGTATTACCAATTTTATCTGCCATCTGTTGGAATGCTGGCTGCCATTTCACTTAATTCCTTACAACTTGATATTGAAATAGCAGTTTATAGAATAGTATATTGAGGAGAGGGGTGTTTTTCTACATCTCTGCTACCAAGGAACAGTCATCATAATTCTCCAAAGCTAGGACAGGAAGAGTATAAAAATGCCTAGATGTAATGTTGACTCATCAAAACAAGACCCCTCAGCATCCACAGATTGGTCTCTGGGATTCTTCCATTTTAGTGTGTGTGTGTGTGTGTGTGTGCATGCACGTGCATGCATTAAGTGCCGTCAAGTCACCTGACTTATGGCAACCCTATGAATTAACATCCTCCAAAACATCCTATCATTAACAGCCTTGTCCAGGTCTTGCAAACTGAGGTCTGTAGCTTCCTTTATTGAGTCAATCCATCTCCTGTTGGGCCTTCCTCTTTTCCTGCTGCCTTCAACTTTTCCTTGCATTATTGTCTTTTCAAGTGAGTCTTGTCTTCTCATGTTGTGGCCAAAGTACGATAGCCTCAGTTTAGTCATTTTAGCTTCTAAGGAGAGTTCAGGCTTGATTTGATTTAGAACCCATCTGTCTGTCTTTATGACTGGCCATGGTATTCATGAACCTCTCCTCCAACAACACAGTTCAAATGAATCTACTTTCTTCTTGTCAGCTTGCTTTATTCTCCAACTTTCACACCGATATATAGTAATGGGGAATACTATGGGATGAATTAACTTAGTCTTGGTCACCAGCGATACATCCTGACACTTAAGAATCTTTTCTAACTCGTTCATGGCTGCCCTTCCCAGTCTTCTTCTGATGTCTTGGTTGCAGTCTCCCTTTTGGTTCATGATGGAGCCAAGGAATAGAAAATCTGGAACAACTTCAATTTCTTCATTGTCCACCTTAAACTCGTGTAATTCTCCAGTAGTCATTAATTTTGTCTTCTTGATCTTCAGCTGTAATCCTGCTTTGACACTTTCTGCTTTAACCTTTATCAGGAGTTGTTTCAAGTCTTCACTATTTTCTGCCAGTAAGGTGGTGTCATCTGCATATCTCAAATTGTTAAAGTTCCTTACACCAATTTTCAATTTTAATTTGGGGGCAAAAATAGAGTAGGATATGTGACCATTTGAACCATAACCCCCACCCTTTAATCCTGTGTATTAAATTTTCCTTTAATTCACTTTTTAAATCATATTTGGTACCCTGGTTTCTCCTATCTACTGCTTTTTCAGCTTCATTTTCTGCCTTCTAGCTAGCCGTTCTTATTACATGAGTAACCCCAGCTAATTGGAAGTCATGTAATGGAACAGAATGGTCACAGTGCTATGTAGCCAGTTAGATTTGACTATGTGATCATGTCAGTAAGAGCAAAGTCAATTGAGATTGAGGGCAGTGCCTACTAGATCTATCAGATGGGTTATCCCAGGCTATTGAAGATGACACGGTGAATGATATGACATTGCAGTTCTACACGGCCAATCAGATATAGTTAAATGATAACATTATGGAAAGCAAACAAAGCCAACTAAGAGAGACAGACAAACAAACTAGGGAACGCTTCTGCAGGCACTTCTGAGAAATGATCAAAAGGGTAGTGGGAGAGGTTTGCTTTTCAATGCTTCATAAAATGTTTCCAAAGTACAGCTAGTGGTTTCTGCTCAGCCTTCGTTGAAGTAGGTTCTCAGCCCAGGAGGGAATCCTAGCATTCATTATTTCTTTTATGAGAACAGACAGTAGCATGACAACAAACTAGACCACTTGGAGGATCCCAGGTAAATCCACTTGACATCTGATACTGTGGGGCACTAGATATAAACACAATATACCTGGCCCTTCAGGGTATTACATTAGCGCAATAACAAAATGCCATCATAAGTAAGTGTTTCAAACATGCAGGGATGTCTAACCAAGGGAGGAGGAGGAGGGAGGGATTTGTAAGGCCAGATTTGTAAAGAGACAAATTAGAAATGAAGCATAGAATGTACTAGAGAAAAAGGAATATGAATCGTTGGGACCAAGAAATCCCACTCAAAGGGTTCTAATGACAAGTTATGTTTAGAAATGTAAGCATCACAATTCTGAGGATTCCCCCCTGCTCCCAGGCAATTTCTGCAGATTTTCAGCTGGGCTTGGGCAAAACTAATGGTCTCACACTGGGAAGAAAGTATTTGGAGGGCTTCAAAGACTATAAGGTATATCTGTGGCTGGTCCAGAGGCAGCAAGGTGGAGCAGTTCCTGAGGCCCTAAGAATAAGGAGGACATTGAGGAAATCTGAAGACATGGCATAAAGCCTTCAAACTAAGGCACGTCAATATTCCTTTATTCTTAATTATGTTCCTTAGTGCCCTTGGCTGAAAGAAACAAATGGCAAATTTCAGAACAATGTGGTAGAGGAATGTGACTTTTCTGTTGGGGTGTTCTCCATCCCATATTTGCCCATCTAGTTGGCCTCAGTGGAAACCGAGGTCGGGCACTTTTCTTAGGTATCCACTTGCCTTAGTCAGATGTATTTCCCTTATCACCAAGCACTGAGGCTCAACTTTTCCCCTTCCAACCTTGACTCCAATGGACAGGCACTATCACTGCTGCTGAGCAATCCCTCCCTACCTCCAGAGTGGAGACATTATGGTTACTGCATCTCCCACTGGGTGGCTGTCATGCCCTCTTCTGTGATGGACTGGTTGGTGGACAGAGGGCTATCACTGAGTTTGGATTTGCAAAGGAGTTCAGTCTGCAGTTCCTGACCTTATATCTTGTCTTTACAGATAGTTCTGCAAGGAACCCTACAGGGAGTCGATGTATGAACAGCTGTTCCTGCATCTGTGATGGATTACTCAGCCTTAAATCACAAGCTTAGTGGATCCAGATAGTGTTGTGACCCACTGCCTCACAGGCAGCACAGATATAAAGGACAAGATAGGTGGAGATAGCACCAGCTATACAGACACAGGACTCTGACACCACCATTGGGCCAGGAACTTCTGAGCTGATTCCCAGGAAGTCTTCCTCTAGACTTCACCCCATCTCCACATTAAGATAGCACCCTCATCACCCAGGACCTCCTGATCCTATGGCCCTGGTTACCAGTAGAGACAATGCACTCTGCAGACGCTAATGGAAAAGTGGCAGAGTACTGGGTTTCAAGTCAGAGTTCTAGTCCTTTTAGACCAACCAAGGTGGAGCCAAAGAGATGTAACCAGGCTAGGGAGGATAAAGAGGGTCAGTTGTCTTTGAGCCTTCAGCTGCTACTCCAGCTTCAATCTGCCATTTTCCAATGGGCAGCCCAGATCTCTGTTGCTGGATCCAGCCTGTTCTGTCCTTTTATGTGGACTCCACCAAGCCAGAGATGGACAGATGAATTCCTGTTGGCTCTGGGGCACATGATCCCTTCTGCTGGGCTGCAAACTGCAGTACTCCATCCAGCCATCTGCACTACTGTATGGGAAGAATGAGGCCAGCCATTTCTTCCATCTGCAGGCTGCCACAGTAGCACAAGGAGTGAGCCATCAGAGATGCACTGCCAAGGGTTTCTGGTTTGACACTCTATTAATTTAGTGGATGGGATAGAATTCTCATTTTTGGTGACAAAAGTCAGATGTGCTTTTGCTCTTGGATGCCTTACATCACTCTTTCACTCCTTCAGAAAAAAATGTTGATCAAATACAAATAATGCCATTCATTCATGAGGGAATATATTCATCAATTTCCAAGCAGGACACTGTGGGTCATACTTGCAACAGATAGACAAATCCTATCAAGGAGTCCCCTAAAAGGAAATGTTGTTCCCTACAAGCTGCAAACACTCAAAAGCATATGTGGGGAAAATACCATACATAGCCAAAAGCTTTGTTGAAAAGCGTACATCGAAGCCATCTGTACATGGTTTATTCTATGGCATGGTCCTGAGCTCCTGCCAGCTCCAACACTGTGTATTTTCAGTGATTTAAAAAAACCTCCAGAGCAAGTCAGTGGTTTTTCAGTGCTTACTAGGTCTCTCTAAAATAATTAGCTTAATTTCAAGATTTACATAAACAGAAGGGGGGGACCCATGAAGGTAGCCACATTGGATCAATCTAAGTATTTTACCCTGCCCTTCTTCCAAGGATGTCACAGCAGCATATATGGCTCCTACTCCCCCTTTTATTCTCACAACAGCCCCGTAAAATGTGTTAAACTGTGAGAAGTTGCCTGACCAAATCCTACCCAGTGAGTTTTGCGGCAGATGCTAGTTCAATAGGATTAACCACTATACCACAATAGTTGCTATGTCAAAACCAAATTTTCATTTCCCAGTGCACTAGAAATGGCCATTGATGTATATATACATATTGGATAAATTAAGCAGAGTGATTTTTGTGCAGCAGAAATTAAGCATCCCAGACATGTGTGTGTTTAGCTTAAAAGGAAAACTTTACGACAAAATAGGAAAGGGTTACATGGAAAGAAAATAACATCCTAACTAGTTCTACATCTTGCTTGTTTGCTAATTTGTGGCGTGTGAGGCAGAGAACAAAGGAAAGGAAAGTTTTTCCCCAAAGCTCCACCCCTGTGTACGTGACTAACCGCACGTACCATCACCCAATATATTGATTAGCCAGTAAATCTAAAGGTCACCTCATTAGGAATAATATGTCCTCCTTTTTGGTCGGAAGATTCTACATGACAGCTAATGGGCCCAATGCTAACTAACTCACATTAACATACATAAACAGCGGCTTAACCCATTCATGACAGAAAGAGTGATACTTGTAGAAATCCAACACTACAGCAGGTGGTGGTGACTGAAAGTACCATCAAGTCACAGCCTAAGTAGAGTTTTCAAGGCAAGAGACAAACAGGCGGTTTGCCATTGCCTGCCTCTGCATAGCAGCCCTGGACTTCCTTGGAGGTCTGCCATCCAAATACTAATCAGGGCTGCTTAGTTCCCAAGATCTGATGAGATCAGACTGGCCTGGACCACCTGCAGCAGGAGTAAACTGAAAGAAATGCAGGATCTCTTGACAGAATCTGTACTATGTCATGGTAGTCAGGCCAGTGGACAAGCCTAGGAACTGAAGTTGTATTATGTACATTTTCCCCCTGGGTCTAAATGCTTTTTGTTTGTAGATTTGGGGGGAGTGAGCCACTTTGAGACCCAGTGGGGTGAGAATCAAGGTAGAAATACTTTTTTAAAAAACTAAGTGCAAGAGGTAACTTTTTTCTGATGGTTGGCAGCATAGAAAACTCTACACACAGCCACACAGTTCATGCAAGGGAGAGTACACATCATCCACTATATTTTATTTAAAACATTTGTTAGCCACCTTTCTCCCTGGAAGAACTCAAGGCAGCTTACAATATAAATAGGAAATTATAAAAACACAATAAAAACAATAATGATAAAACTCATAAAAAGTCATAATTTAAAAACTCCAGTTAGGACTGCCAATAGTAAAAGCTAGATCAATCAAATGCAGTACTAAATAAAACTGTCTTCAACTACCTCCTGAAGATCAACAGTGAAGGGGCCATGTGCACCTCCCTAGGGAGGTTGTTCTATTTTACCATGTAGCTTTGAAAGGCCTGAATTGTTCAGTGATGCCATTGCACACACCAAGAACTCCCACAGAAGGGCTACCTCAAGTAGCAAGAGGAGAGATGCAGAAAAAAAATGCTGGTGAGACCGACAGAGAAGTAGAAGATACGAGAAGCAACCAGAAAGAAGGAGAGTAAACCAACCTGGTGGAACTCTCTGCCAAATGACATCCATGCCCTGCAGGACCTCGTTCAATTCTGCAGTGCCTGTAATGCAGAGATGTTCTGCCAAAGCTATGGTAGAGGAGAGCAACAGTCTTCATTTAGCCTGGGCTTCCTTCCTTTCACTCCCCCTTGGTGTAAGGATAATTTGGTTTTAGACACCATCTGGAATTGTTTTGTATTTGTTTTACTGTTTTTAACTTATTTAAATCTATGATTGTATCTTTTGAATGTTGTGCACCACCTGAGCCTCAAGTATGGGGGAGGCAATTTAGAATTTGGATTTTGGGGTGACAAAAATGGAAACGAAAATCTGGATAGCTTCGATTTTTTATTGGTTAAGAACGCACTTGAAGCCTACAGGTCTAATTCCATCTTTACTTGCTGCCACTCCATACCCCGATTGGTCCTCTAAAATATTAGCCAAACTCGGTTCAACTGGGCTTCATCCTGCAAGTCTGTTGGAGCTAGGATTGACTAAAGCTAAATCTATGGTAACCCAACGCCTAATAGATATACAGGCTCAGACAGAAGAAGCGCTCTTACCCTCAAGATATGGAGTCTTAAAATCCTGGACAGGTTTTGCTCCCGCTCCATATCTTTCTAACATCACATACGACGGCTATAGATGGGCTTTCTCCAGAGCACGTTTTGATGCCCTACCCTCTAATCTGTTACGAGGAAGGTTTTTGCGTTGGCCTATCTCCCAAAGATGCTGCCCATGGACAAATTAGCGTTATGTTGTATAGTTTTAATGATATACTGTATTCGTTTTAATGTTCTTTTATATATCCATCTGAATTTTATGTATTTATAGTGTATCTTACATTATTATTCCTCTAGGTAATGTTTTATATTGGCTGGTCTCTTGACCATATAAATGAACTCTAGAATTCGGATTTATAAATATAAATAAATAAATTTGAGTTCCCCTGTCTGAACTCCTTACTACCCTGCAGGAATTCCCTATAGAGTGTCCTCCCACAAGCTTTCCCCATCAGTACACTGTTCAGCATCACTCCAGACCAATGCCAGCCAATTAGATCTAGGAGAATACTGAACAGCAGCAGCATTCCCCCTGGGTGCCCAAGGATTGTTGGGTGAGACTGGGGCTGCACCTTCAGAAGCACTGTGAGGGATGTAATCTTTCCCATCTCAACTATGAGATCATGTTATGCAAAGCTAGAAAGTCATTCCATGTTCACAAACAGAGCATGCCAGTACAATTTCATGCAGTAGAACTGGTTAGTTGTTTTGCTTTGTGCCTTAATAGTCTTATGTTTTGGGTCAATCAAATTCAAGGTAGAATTCAGCCCTGTTCACAATTTACAGTGAATGCATATACAATCCCTGTACAGTGTTCATTTGATTTTTCATTATGAGTTGAGAAATTCTCATGTTACATTCATTCAATAAACTTAAAGCTGAACATATGATTGAAAATCCACACATTTATCCATGTGCTGGCCCTTAGTTTCATTTCTAAAGTGAATACATGATGGCTGTGTCTTACTAACAGATGTACACACATACATCCACGGTGTTTGTATGTTCACCATAACATGTGATAAGTGATTTTGTGTCCCTGCTTCAGGTTTCAGGCTGTTTTCTGCCTTCATCGGCAATACCAACCCATGACCTTCAGGGTACAGTTTGGGTATTACATTGCATATTTAAATGCTAGAGCCCTGGAGCTCAGTCTCTAGGTCATTCCATATCTGTCTGTAGTATTTACAACAACATAACTATGTCTTGGTATCATAATATTATGTATTATCCTGTCTTGCCAACAACCCCCCCCCCCCATGGGTAAGTCATGGTAGACATTATAAGGGAGACAAACAGGTGCCTATTTTGAACAATAAGATCATTTCTATCAATGAAATGGAATTTAGAAAGCTGGTTGCCTTGATCCAGGATATTTCCATTTCAATTGCATTTCTCCCTGGTGAGAAACAAACCTGTGAGTCTTTATTTTCACACCCATTTTTATTTCCTTGAGTTGAGTCTCCCCCCATTAAACTGAATCCCTTTTGCAACATGATTTTCTACAGCAATTGTGTATAAATGGTGTTAAAACGGTGTAAAAGAACCAAACAAATCACTCATGGCAGTACAGAACTGAGGTGAACCAATGACAATGACAAAATAAGCATTACAAAAAAAGAGCTGTGTTTGCTCAACCCTAATGAGTTTGCATAGAGAAGTGTGTGTGTGTACATATAAAATCCAAAGGCCCGATCAAAGAGAACCAGGCAAATGTACAGGTTCCACATTGTACATAAAAGTTATGGTGATGCAAAAATGACCTCAGAATCAATAAAATATTAAAATGTCAGCAGGAAATTAGTGGTCATCACAAGGACCCACTCTACCATCCCGATGACACACTGTTGCACATTTCTTCAAACCCACCCCCTGCCAGTAGGAGCCAGGATGGAATTCAGTTGTACCAGACATTAAGGGAGTGGATGTGCATTATAAAATCTCATTTACGTTTCTTCCATTTATAGCTGTCTTCTGGCAGTTTCTATTTTCTTTTCCATTTGACGTTAACCCTGGTTCCTCATTTTATTTTGTCTCTTGGTTCATTTTTGGCATTCACTTTGTATCACTAACTAAAATCCCCTACGCCTGAAACTGAATCGGCAAGTTACAACTTGGTATGCTTTTCTATTTTATTTTCTGCCTTAGCAGCAGACGCTAGGGGGGATATAGGTTAAGCTTTGGATTCAAACTGGTCTCTTCAGGACAGCAAAATGTTGTGATAAACCAAAAGATGGAAATGCAAACCAACAAAGCATTCCAGATTTAGCAAGCCTTCTGCTTGGATGGAGATATGTTTGGCACAAAAATAAGTGAAGGAAATCAATGGAATTAGTAAATTGCTAATCTTTGGACTAGGAGAGGACAATTTGGTTAAAGCTTATAGGCACATTGAAAAGACACAAGGAACCTGCATGTTGCTGCTAATCAACATATTTTATTTGTATGCTGTCATAACTAGAGGTGTCACAAACTTCACAGTCAACATGTTTTGCAGGGAAACATACCATTTATGACAGCAAGAGCTGCACATTGGATCTTGTTGCCTTGCCTCCACCATGAAACTAGAGCAGCTGCCAAAAAAGCTTTGTGGCTAGCTGCACAGATTGTGGTGATGGAGTTTCACTTCCGTGTGCCTTGCGGCTGCTAATGTACATTAAGTAGAGTTGCTTCTCCTCTAACATCATGGAGATTGGGTCAGGTAATTAAATGTCATGGGTGGGGGAAACTATGTCCTATAAGACAGTGCAAAAATTCACAAAATGGTTGATAACTTGAATTTGGACAAATACCAAATGGTAAGGGGTTTTTGTTTGCTTTTTTAACAGTGTTATTCACTTTCTTTGTTCACTATTTAAACAATTGGCTATGGAACTATGCAAATATGAATGATGGGGGAACAGAATTCCAATCATACTGTATGAGAATGTGCATCGGTGGAATGCCACTAACTGCACTAGACTGTATGTTCACGGAATCCACAGCCACTGACTCACTGGGGGCTGCTTTGCAGCCGTAGGACAGGAATCCTTGTGAGTAGGGAGGCAAGATGGTTGCTGCAGCAGGCTCCAGTTGGTCCACGGCAGTTTCCTGAACTCCAGGTGCTGGAGGCGGTTCCACCTGCTGCTTGCCTTTTTCAGGTGTCAGGGCTCTCCTTCCCTAGGATTGGCTGTGGGTGGCATTGGGACGGGCATCCAGTGGGCTGTCCCTCTTTTTTGCCTCATTTGGTCACTCCCTCCCTCTTCTTTTTTACAGCTGGTTCGTGTTACTGTGCTTATAGTTGCTTATTTCTCTGTCACAGCTTTATGCCAATTTTAGGCATTGGGATGGATCCATTTTGTGGGGATGCTGCGCCTGCATGCCCACCTCCCTGGGTGGAGACCCCCTTATGGAGTGCCCAGCTCAGGGGGGGCATTGCCTGGCTCCACTCCCACGTGGAAATGGTTCCACACATAGGCTTTAGCTGATGAACTGCTAAAGATTAATCCCATGGGAAAAGTGAGAATGTTTGGTTAAGAGAATGGAGATTGGTTCTAATGAATGATGTACATGATATATTGAACAATTCTTGAGAAAGAGGGCTGGAAACGACTTGACAACTGGGAAGTCATTGGATTGCTTATCTGGCAGCAATAATTACTTGTCCTGCAGTGGTGGGACTGTTGAATCGCCTCTTCTTCAGCAGCAAGCTCTGAAATAAAATATTACCTTAGATTACGTTTATATAGGAGCTAGCTATTTAGATAGGAGAACATTTGGACTGTTCCGTTTATATTTTTTGTTACTTTGATTCTGTATTTGATTGCTTATATATGAATTTGAATGCATTTTGTAAATACCTATAAGGTGATTATACTTGTTTAGTATGTTACACATAATTTATATTTTCATTAAGTATTATTGCATATATTGTATGTTTATACACGGTGCTTTCTATTGTTTTGTACTTATTCCATCGTGGTCCCTGTTTTGTTGAAGTTAACCCAGCAAACAGATTTAAACAGCTCAGAAAACAGCCAAACTACAGAGAAAAATTCAACTCCCTGCTCATAACTGGTGAGCAAAAAAGAAGCTGAAGAGGTGGGTGAGCTGAACTAGCATGCCTAGGTACAATCAACATTGAAGACCACATGCTCTGGCTGCCATTGGGTAATCTGTTCAGATCACACAGAGGGCCAGATGATGTGGGAAAAGATGTAAAGAACACAGGAATGGAGGAAGTCTGGGAAAACATCAGACCAATGAAAGTGAGGCTTGCAAAAGGTGATGATTCAGAAGAATGAGACAGCCCGTGGGAAAGCTCTGAGAGGGATATACAAATTCGAGGGCAGCAATGCATGAACTATAGGGATGAAGGTGGCTGAACCCCATGTGTTAATTGGAAAGAACCACCAGTTTTGGTGATCATCTATCTATTGCTTGTTCAAAAGAAGATCTTTCAAAGGCAACAATGCTGCCATACATTGGCTTGATATCTCTTGTGGAATTACATACAAATAATGGGCTTTTATAGAAGTGACAAAGAGGTATTTTTATAAATAAGGAGCATAATTGTTTGCTTTAATAACATATTGTTACATGGCTGAATACAGATGTTTTGGGCTTGATCCCCCCAGTCTGGCAGTATTCTTTGTAGAGAAAAGCAGAATGCAAAATTGTATCTCATCGAAATTCATACAGCACCTTCTTTAAACCAGGGCATACATTAGCCTGTAATTGCTTTGTAAATTCATGGCAATTATTTCTTTGGAACTTTTTAACACCCTTCCAACTTTTTCTCCCCCCATGGCACATACAATATAAACACCATGAACTAACTGTAAAAGCATAAACAACCAGTTTTACTTAGGGGGGAAAACAGACTGCAATTATCATCTAATCGCAGTTAATTATATGCTTAATGTACCTTGAGCAAAAATTACTGAAGCTGCGGGGGGGGGGGGGAGAATCCCACCAGACACTGTATTACAGTTACAAAACACTGTCAAATCCTTGACAGAATATCAGATAACATTTACAGTGAAATCCTAAGGACACTTTTCCTGGAGTAAGCCCCATTGAATAAGCCTAAGTAGGTTGCTGGGTAAACCTGTTTAGGATAGCTGTTATAGTGTCTCAGCTACCCTAATATTTCTGCTTCATAATGTTCCTGCTTCATTTTGCTTAGTATAACCCTAAAGAAGATTAGGTTCACCTTCTTCTTTTGGTAGGGAGGAGGGAGGGATATACTCAGTAGACAAATTAGACCACTCCATGTTTCAGAGATTCATGTGTGGGTATGAGCTATTGAAACAGCTGGGTGGAAGATCCTCAATTATATAGATTTTTACAGTCACTCATATTCAGCAAAATCTGTGGGTCTCCTTGTTTTTACACCATGATGGTGTCTGTGTAAATGTTTTCCTCTGTGATTTTTAAAAACAACCTGTCATGAAAATATCCATAGATCTCGGCTTCTCTCTCAGGATACCCTCTCTCCAATGGAATACATGGGAGGGATTAGTACCACGTGTTTTTTAATACTGTGTCTTCTTTAACCACTGGGAGATTCTGTGAAAAGCGTGGAAAGCCTGTTTCCCTGTGCCCTGATTTCAAGGTGGCAGAGACCTCTTTCAAGCAGAGAAGGGGAAGAAAGGAGAGCATTTCGACTGAGAAGAAGGTTAAAAACTTAAGAGAAATGCTGAAAGAGGAAGCAGAAACAGACTGTGATTGACATGAGGGGGTGGCCAAGTGATAGGAACCGAGAGGAAATATGAGAACAAAACAAACAACAGGATCTGAGGGAGGCACTAGCCCCCAGTATAAGGTGAATGTATACAGTGACTCCTAGTCTTTATGCTAGGCTGTGCTGAATTTTTGGTCTTTTGCAGCAAAAGCTTCCATTTGGGGAACATGCAAAATTTTCCCTGAGAGAACACGTCCTACATTATGAGCGGGAGGAAAGGTGAGCTAAAACAGCTTCTGTGGCCTCATTTCCAGTGTGATCGTAAAAACATCTTCCTGGGAATAAGCCCCATTGAGTAGACTTGAGTTGGATTCTGAGTAGATCTGCTTAGGATGGTACTATTTAACTGCTCCTTGCTACAGCCACCAGGCAGAAGTCTTTTTTAAAAAAAAAATTGGCTGTTTCCACCCAACCGCCTTTTCTTTACAACCTTATAAATTTCTTATAATACCCAACTGACTCACAATTCCCAGGTAGAATGGAATTGTCTTTAAATGAGGAGTGGAAAACAAAGCTTCTGAGATTAAGGTGCTCACACAAGATGCTCAGGTTTTTATTGAAGGTTTTTAAAAGCATCAATAAGATATGCTTTTAAAAGTTTTTAAGCAGCTTATGCAAAAACCATAAGAGCATTTTGGGGTAAGAATATCACACAGAAAAACACATTCAGCTAAACCTAAATAGACTATTTCCTATCCTGACAGGTTCCAAACCAAAGTAATTTCCATTAGCTGAACTGGGTTTACAGTTGTCAACTCCAGGTGGAGCCTGGAGATCTCCTGGAATTACAATTTCTCTCCAGAATACAGTAATGAGTTTTCCTGGAGAAAATAGCAGCTTCGGAGGGCAGACTTTATGGCATCACAATCCGCTGAGCTCCCTCCCCAAATTCCACCATCTTAAGACTCTGCCTCCAATTTTCCTGGAATGTCCAAACCCAGGACTGACAGTCCTAACCTGGCTCCTTCCTCAGGTCAGCTCCTTGTCCTCCTTGAAGCAGCCGATATCTCCAGCAAAGATTTCTCCTCTTGTTCTTCTGCCTTGTCCTTTCTTTCCACTCTCAATATTTGGTCTCTAGTTCCACTTGTTTATATTTCAGTGCCTATGCAGTTCATATGTGAGGCAAGTTCTGAACACAATTCAGGGTTAGCAACTTCTGTATCAACCCCAGTGGGCTCCAACAACTGCATACATAGATAAAAGCAAAATGGGCATTAAAGAACTTTAACAAGTAAACAGGGATGCCTCAGCCACAAAGAGGTGGGATATAAGGTTGCCAACTCTGGTGTGGGAGATTCAAGGAGATCTGAGGATGGTGCCTGGGGAGGGGGGAGTTTGCAGAGGAGAGGGAGGGAGCTCAGCGGAGATGTGATGTCACTCTAGGATGCCCATATATTCTTACTATCACTTAGTCCAACTGTGGTATGGAAATCACTTGTAATTCTGGGAGAATGCCAGGCCCTACCCAAGACGTGAGTACCCCACTTGATTTTTAAGGTTAACTGGGTTTTTGTGCTTGTCAGTTACATAGCAGGAATGGCCTTCTTGGTTCCAAGATCTTCTTTCCTGGGCTTTCCTAATACAATAGGACAGCTGGACTCCAAGGCATTCTTTGGCCCAGCTTCTACAACCCGTGCCCTTCAAGCTTATTACAGGCCTGTTCTTGGCTTAGGGTTGCCAGTCCCCAGTTGGCAGCAGAGGATCCCCTGCTTTTGTGGGCTCCTTCCTGTTGCCAGCCACCTGACCAGCAGGAGGAACCCCACCAAAGAGCATGTGGATCAATGTGCCTTCATCACCTGGAAGGGACATAGGCATGTTGATGTTGTCAGGGGGTTACACTTTAGTTTCTGGGCAAAACTCTATGGTTTGAAGTCAATTTTACCATAGAATTTTGCCCAAAAACCAGAGCATCACCCCCGACATTCCTATGTCACCTGGAAGTGACGTAGGCATGTATGCGATGTCACTTCTGGTGACATCAGCACATTGGGGACAATGCTTCCAGCTCCCCCATTCCCCTGCCGGCAGATCAAAGGGACCTGGCAACCCTGTCTTGGCTGCCAGTCTCTAGCTGACCTCCTCTTTCTCCTTTCCCTCTCCTTCTTTTTTTCTCCATCCGCCTAAGAATGAAGGAACTGGGTTTTTTTGGGGGGGAGGGTCAAATTCAGGGTGTGTAGGGAGATGCAGTTCCTGATTGTGGACTGTTTATGATATAGTTTAGATATAATACTCCCTCCCAAATCCTGATCAATCAGTAATGGCAACCCTAAGTTTTACTTCTCAAAATCTTTTTTTGATATTTATTTCTCCAGAACCTTGAGACCATTTCTTTAGGATTCTGTTTTCTAGTCTGACTTTGGTAACAGCTTTTCTTCCAGCTCACATTCTCAGTCCCCCACATGACACCTTTTAATTTCTTACCAGGCGACTAATCACAGACACATGAAACTGCGAAAAGTTCTGTCAACAATGTTTCTGTGATTGCTCATTCACACCTGCCTATGCATCACGTTTTCATCCCACTCTTCCTCCAAAAAGCTAAAGGCAGCATACATGATTGACTCCTCCATTTTACTCTCACAACAACCCTGTGCAGTAGGTTAGTTGAAATAGGAAGATTGATTCAGTGCTATCCAGTGATATTCCTAGCTAAAAGGGGACTGGAACAGAAATCTCCCAGATATTAATGTGGTATTTTAACTACAATATCATGTTGGTTTACTGAGCTTCAGGACTGAGTACAAATTAGGCAGGCAGGAGATGTCTCACCCCCAGCTCCCATTGTCTGCTGGAACTCTGCTATCTGGTGGAAGGATTTTTTTTTTTAACCATAGAGTTTCTGCCGATTCTTAGAGCAGCATGACATCACTTCTATATTTTCCCCAGGAACCATAGAGTTTCTGGCAATTCTTAGAGCAGCATGATCTCATTTCTGTATTTTCCCCAGGACTGATGTAATGCCCTTGCATGATGGTGCCCCCAAATCCCCCCCCCCAAGCTCCCCTGGAAACCCTAGAGGATTTAAACCTGGAACTCCCAAGTCCTAGTGCGGCACTCTAACTACTACACCACTAGAGTTACCCACTTCAAAGTGGAGCCTAGAGGTCACCTGGAATACAGACTGCAGAGATCAGTTTCCTTGAAGGAAATAGCAGATTCGGGGGGGGGGGGGTTCTATGGCATCACATCCCTGCTAAATCCCCCCCCCCCCGCTGCCAAGCTCTGCCTTCCCCAGGCAGGTACTGCTCCCAAATCTTCAGGAATTTTCCCCAGAATGTTATAAATGATTTAAACACATTTTGATCCAAATAGGGTCATGTATGAAATTAAAGTGAAAAAATGTAGGGAAGAAGAACTCACAGCTGCTAAATGAAAAGCCTGCAAACAGCTACATAGTCAGGATCCATAATTATTGTGCTTTGTTCCATGTGCACGACAGATCTTCAGTCTGTTTCTTCTTAAACTACATATCATTAGGATCAGGGAAAATATACTTCCAAGCACCTGGACAAGCTAGAGAATAACTACAAGAGGGATTTTTCATTCCTCGTTTATCTCGAAAACGCACTTGTATGCAAAGATGAGCCGAGCAGCATGATGCAGAGCTGGGGGGGGGGAAATAATCCTCCCATTGTATGCATCGGAATGCTCAATGCAAAAAAGAAAAAGAAACAGAAAAAAAAGGAGGGGGTTACACTTGATAACGGGGGGGGGGGTAGGATTATGTTACCATGGTTCTGTGCCTCTTTCATGGGGGGGGGGTCATCATTCGACCATCAGAGCTCAGCTGTGAACTGGAGAGGTTGTTGCAACAGTTAGAAGGAAACAGAGTGAGGATGACCCCAGGGGGTGGCTGAAACTGCCAAATGTCACAGTGATTGCTGAGGCTATGGAGGATTTTCCATGGCCTCTGGAAGAGCATCTGAGAGGCAAACTGATATCTGTGAGGTGACTGGGGACACTTCTCTAATAGCAGGCACTTCTAAGGCGAGGCCAACCTTTTTGGGTCCAAGCAATGAAAAAATGCAACATTTGCCAGTGAAGATATTGATGTGCCAGCAAAAAAGTGGGGTGGAGAACATGAAGGTTGTACTTTGCTCCATGTTGGGAAATTCCTGGAGATTTAGGGGGCAGAGCCTGTATAGGGTGTAGTTTAGGGAAAGGAGGGACCATGGCAGGGCATATTGTCATATAGCCCATTCTCCAGAGCAGCCATTTTCTCCAAGGGAACAGATCTCTATGGTCTGGAGATCAGTTGTCATTCTGCGAGGTCTCCAAGCCCCACTTGGGGGTTGACACGGATTGAGGTTAGGGTTAGGGTTGCAACACTCCATATGTTGCACACAGATTTATTTATTTATTTATTTATTTTGGCCTGGAAGTAAATGATTATAATAAGACTATTTTAGAAGTGTCAGTATGTACATTCCAGTTTGACATCATCCCTGCTTTTAGGATGGAGCAAGGGAGTTGCTCTGCTGAACCAAATACTCTGCAGTGCCATTTTTGGGACATGTGCAAGGGTTGGCCTACCCCCTTGCACTAGCCATTGCCTTGTTAGCAAAAAACACTGCCAATCAGTGTTGCATGTCAATGTCTAAATGGAAATTATGCATTTCTGCTTAGTTCCATATGCCTGATTATCTGTTTGGGGTATAAGTCCACAAGCAGCTGAGTTAATGCAGAAGTATTATACTAATGTATTACTTGTGGACTGAAGGGTTGGGGACATGGTCAGATTGACAATTAAGACCACCGGTAAAAGGCCAGGTGGACCGATGGCCTTGGGGACACTCCCAACCCCTCTAGGGCCACCTCAGCTGAAAGATAAGGGCAGGTATGACCCAGCGGTGACACACCTGGCCTGTGCTCACCATGCCTACCTAGCTTGGCCTCACCATGGCAACAGAAGGGATGCACCCACCTGTTCTGCCTTGCTGCTTTGTTGTGGTGAGAGAGGGATGCTCCCACAAGGCCCAACCATGGCACTGGGCATGCTTGCCCAGTCACACCCCACCAGGCAAAGGAAGGGCCTGCCTGACCTCACCCCTCCCAGCCACGCAGCTTGGCTGGGCACCTCCTTCTTGGGGCTGGCTGGACAGGCTCTCCAGTCCATTGGGAGGGAGAAGCCAGGGTGGACCAAAAGAAAAGAGGGGCAAAAAACTAAACCAAGCAAGCAAAGACCTCCAAAGGAAGTTTAGGAAACTTATTGAGGGCCACAAGTAAAAAACATAACTAAGACCTGCTGAGCTCTGATCAGGAGCAGGAGAGAGAGCTGTGAGAGAGGTGAGTGGGTTTCTTTTACTTGCTTTCAGCTGAGAGAATTCAGCTAAGGATATTGTGTGGGAAAACTGTTTCTTTTACTTGCTTTCAGCTGAGAGAATTCAGCTAAGGATATTTTGTGGGAAAACTGTGTTTAGCAGTGTGTGGAAGCACTTAGAGTTCTTGCAGAAGCACTTAGAGTTCTTGCAGAGTCCTGGCTGATTGAGTGTGGGAGAGGAACGGGCATTGTTTGACTGGGATTGCCTGTAATTGAGAGAAGGGGCATTGTTTTGCCTGTGATTGAGTGCCTGGGTGAATTTGAATTTGAATAGCTGCTGCCTGACCTCTGCTGGGGGAGGCCTCTATTTAAGGAAGCACCTTGCCAGAGGCACGAGCCCAAAAAGAGCCAGAAAGACAAGGCCCTAGGCTCTTTGTCTTTCCCGTAAAATAATTTGACTTTGATAACAAAAACCACATAAATACCAAGGGTTTAAAAGGGGGATTATATTTATTTATTTTAAAAGAATTATGAAGCCAGAATGCCAGCAGGGGGTTGGGGGCTATCCAGTGTTTTGCACGGAGTGTCACATGTATGACTATCTGCCCACTGGGCAGAAGTCTTGGGTGTGTCCTCGGTGCAAGGAGCTCCTGGTTCTCAGGGAACGTGTGTGCTCCCTTGAGGCCAAGGTGGCTGACCTGGAGAAGCAGAGACAGTCAGCTAGGCGCACAGAAAAGACTCTCGGGGACTTGTTAGCTTCGTCCCACTCTGGATCTGGCAGCCCCGCTGCTGTCAGGGAGCATGAGGGTCTAGGGGAAACAGGGCACCGTGCTGAGGATAAGGGGAATGTGCCCTCAGAAGGGACCTCTTCCCCAGCTGGTGAGCGGCTCTCCTTTTGCACCAAGGAACCATCCCTGAGCAGGGTGGGAGGGGGGCTCTTGGTAGTGGGTGATTCGATCCTTAGGCAGGTAGACAGCTGGGTGGCGAACCCGCGTACTGACCGTATGGTGACTTGCCTGCCTGGTGCGAAGGTAGCGGACATTACGCGTGTTTTAGATAGGCTGGTAGATAGTGCTGGGGAGGAGCCAGTGGTCGTGGTGCATGTCGGCACCAACGATGTGGGGAAATGCAGTCGTGAGGTCCTGGAGGAGAAATTTAGGCTGCTGGGCAGGAAACTTAGGTCCAGGACCTCCAAGGTAGCCTTCTCAGAAGTGTTACCTGTTCCACGCGCAGGGCCGGAGAGACAGGCAGAGATCAGGAGTCTCAATGCGTGGATGAGACGATGGTGTAGGGGGGAAGGGTTCAGGTTTGTTAGGCACTGGGATACTTTTTGGAACAAGAGGGAGCTGTACAGGCGAGACGGTCTCCACTTGTCCCGAGAAGGAACCAGGCTGCTGGCACTTAAAATCAAAAAGGTGGCAGAGCAGCTTTTAAACTGAATATTGGGGGAAAGCCGACAGGAGATGAAAAGTCTCTGGTTCGGGTTGGCTCATCTGAGAGAGGTGAGGGGGTACCGGTTGCTTTTCTACAGGGAGGTGGATTGAAATTGTCCACAGAGGCCATGGCTGGTGACATGGACTGCCGGACAACGACTCGAGATAGCAAGAGGAAGGATGCAGGCTTAACTTGTAAGGGAAATTACAGCTGTTTCTATACAAATGCTAGAAGTGTCCGAGGTAAAATCGGGGAGTTGGAGTGCTTGGTGTCGGAGGGAAAAATAGACATTGTGGGTATTTCTGAAACTTGGTGGGATGAGGAAAATCAGTGGGACACAGTGATTCCCGGTTATATATTATATCGGAAGGATAGGGGGGGAAGGGTTGGAGGTGGGGTAGCTCTGTATGTCAGAGAGGGTATAAAGTCTAGAAAGATTGAGAGGCTAAGTGAATTGGATTCGCTTCTGGAAGTTCTATGGGTTGAAATAGGGGGGCCAAAAGGAAACTTAACACTGGGAGTTTGTTATCGCCCACCAGATCAAAAGATAGAGGAGGATTATAAAATGATGAATGCCTTAAAGATAGCAACTAGACAAAAACACTGTGTAATAATAGGTGATTTTAACTACCCACACATTGATTGGGTCAATATGTGTTCTAGCCGGGAAAAAGAGATTGAGTTTCTAGACACTCTAAATGACTGTGCTATGGAGCAGATGGTCACGGAACCTACCAGGGGAGAGGCGATCCTTGATTTGGTCCTAAGTAACACTCAAGACCTGGTGAGAGATGTAAAAGTGATTGCACCGCTTGGAAACAGTGATCATAATGTTGTTGAGTTCATCATTTGTACAAATAGAGAATTGGCCAAAAAGACTCACACAACCATTTTTAACTTTAAAAGGGGTAATTTCTCTGATATGAGGGGACACGTGGGGAGGAAACTGAAAGGAAAAGTAGAAAGGGTCAAAACAATTGGGGAAGCTTGGGATCTATTTAAAACTACGATCCTAGAAGCTCAAAAAATATATATTCCGCAGGTTAGGAAAGGCACAAACAGGTATAGGAAAAAGCCTGCATGGTTAACAAACAGAGTAATGGAGGCTGTAAAAAGTAAAAAGAATTCCTTTAAGCAGTGGAAAGCTAGTCACAGTGAGGCTGATAAAACGGAACACAGGCTATGGCAAATAAAATGCAAGTCTGAGGTCAGGCAGGCAAAAAGGGAATATGAGGAGCATATAGCAAAAAACGTAAAAACCAACAATAAAACTTTCTTCAAATACATTAGAAACAGGAAACCAGCCAGGGAGGCAGTGGGGCCCTTGGACGACCAAGGGGTAAAAGGAGTATTGAAGGATGATAGGGAAATGGCTGAGAAGCTAAATGCATTTTTTGCCTCCGTCTTCACTGTGGAAGATGAGAAGTGCTTGCCCACTCCAGAACCACTGATTTCAGGAGGGGTGTTGAAAGACCTGAGTCAGATTGAGGTGACGAGAGAGGAGGTCCTAAAACTGATAGACAACTTAAAAACTGAAAAATCACCAGGCCCAGATGGCATACATCCGAGAGTTCTGAAAGAACTCAAATGTGAACTTGTAGATCTCCTGACAAAGATATGTAATCTTTCCTTAAAATCTGCCTCCATTCCTGAGGATTGGAAGGTAGCTAATGTCACTCCCATCTTTAAAAAGGGTTCCAGAGGAGATCCGGGAAATTACAGGCCAGTCAGTCTGACGTCGATACCGGGTAAATTGGTGGAAACCATTATTAAGGAAAGAATTAGTAGGCACATAGATGAACAAAACCTATTGAGGCAGACTCAGCACGGTTTCTGTAAGGGAAGATCTTGTCTCACTAACCTGTTAGTGTTCTTTGAGGGGGTGAACAAACATGTGGACAAGGGGGATCCAATAGATATTATTTACCTTGACTTCCAGAAAGCTTTTGATAAAGTTCCTCATCAAAGGCTCCTAAGTAAGCTCAAAAATCATGGGATAGAAGGACAAGTCCTTTTATGGATCAAAAACTGGCTAGTTCATAGAAAACAGAGAGTGAGTGTAGGTGGGCAATTTTCTCAGTGGAGGGTGGTAAGCAGTGGGGTACCGCAGGGATCAGTACTTGGTCCACTGCTTTTTAACTTGTTCATTAATGATTTGGAGATGGGAGTAAGCAGTGAAGTGGCTAAATTTGCGGATGATACAAAGTTGTTCAGGGTGGTGAAAACCAGTGAGGATTGTGAGGCACTCCAAGGGGATCTGTCAAGGATGGGCGAGTGGGCGTCAACATGGCAAATGGGGTTCAATGTGGCCAAGTGCAAGGTGATGCACATTGGAGCCAAAAATCCTAAATATAAATACACATTGATGGGGTCTGAACTGGCAGAGACTGAGCAAGAGAGAGATCTTGGAGTTGTAGTGGATAACTCACTGAAAATGTCGAGACAGTGTGTGACTGCAATAAAGAAGGCCAATGCTATGCTGGGGATTATTAGGAAGGGTATTGAAAACAGATCAGCCAATATAATAATGCCCCTATATAAATCAATGGTGAGACCTCATTTGGAATACTGTGTGCAGTTCTGGTCACCACACCTTAAAAAGGATATTATAGCTTTGGAAAAAGTGCAGAAAAGGGCAACTCGAATGATAAAAGGGTTGGAACACTTTCCCTATGAGGAAAGGTTAAAGCGCTTAGGGCTCTTTAGCTCGGAGAAAAGACGACTGAGGGGTGACATGATCGAGGTTTATAAGATTATGCATGGGGCAGAGCAGGTAGAGAAAGAGGTACTATTCTCCTTTTCTCACAATACAAGAACTCGTGGGCACTCCATGAAACTGCAGAGCGGTCGGGTTAGAACGGATAAAAGGAAGTACTTCTTCACCCAAAGAGTGATTAACACATGGAATTCACTGCCACAGGAAGTGGTGGGTGCTACAAGCATGGACGGCTTCAAAAGGGAATTAGATAAGCATATGGAGCAGAGGTCCATCAGTGGCTATTAGCCACAAGGTATAGCTAGGGGCTCTGGGGCAAGTGATGGTCTGTCTTCTTGGTGCTTGGGGGGGGTCAACAGTGGGAGGGCTTCTAATGTCCTGGCCCCACTGCTGGACCTCCTGATGGCACTGGTATTTCTGGCCACTGTGTGACACAGAGTGTTGGACTGGATGGGCCTTTGGCCTGATCCAACATTGGCGTCTCTTATGTTCTTATGTAAGTATACACCAAAAAATGTTTATTTCAAAGACATATAAAAACCATGTAGGGGCCCAAATAAAGCCTCATGAAATGTTCAAAGTCACAAATGCACAAATAAGAACAATGTATGACCTGATGCATTTTGGCTCACAAGAGCCTTCTTCAGAAGTCAAATAGTATGAAGAACAAAATACACCAAGCAACAAAGTCCCTGTAACACATGTAAGGCAACAAACAATTAATAATATAGGACCAAAAATGGAATGCTGTATGGAGAGATAAAAATGTTTTAGATTAATATTTAATTACTCAATTAAAATTCTATTCAATATTAACTCTAGTAGTAACTCTCTCTATACCCTACTTTTCTCTCAGTGAGCACCCAAAGGGCTTATGACATCATTCTCCATACTTCTTTTTAATCTTCACAACAACAATCCTTTGAGGCAGGTTAGGAAGAGAGAGAATAACTGGCCTCATGATCACCCAGCAAACTTCCACAGCCTCTCCCAGATCCTAGTCTGACACTTAGGGTTGCCCATCTCCATTTGGGGCTTGGAGTTCTCTTGATATTACAACTGATTTCCAGACTATAGAGGTCAGTTTTAAAGGGCATAATACCTCTATGGCATTATACCCTGCTGAAGTCCATCTCCTCCCCAAATGTCACCTTCCCCAGGTTTCACTCCCAAATTGAGTTGTGAAGTCCTACCTGGCTGCTGGCGAGGGGATCCAGCCTCCGCTCCAGAAGTGACATCGCGTTGGGGAAGTCAGGGGTGATGCCATCACTTCCACGTGACATAATCGCATCTGGGACATTACTCAGAGATGTCCCTGTTTGGGGGTGGGGCTCCCCCCACTGGCCAGCTGGCAGGTGGCAGATATGAGCCCCCCAAAGTGAGGAAACCCCTTCTGGGAACTGGGGGCTGGAAACCCTACCCTCAGATCTCCAGGAATCCCCCATCCCAGAGTTGGTGACTTTATTTATTTGAATGAAGCTTCTCCATTTACTTATTAAAGTGCTTGAAAGTTACTTGACACAAAAGTTGCTAACCCGGAAGTATCTTCAGAACTTGCCTCCAATACAAATTCCATAGGTATGCTACTAATTTATACTGTCATTATATTACTGACACTAAACAATGCCAGCTCTGAGTTTTAGCCTCTACCCACTGAGGCTATCCCTGAAACCAAGGCTGAGGAACCTAGGTTAGAGGACACGGAGGGAGGTATAGTAGGCTGCAAGAATGCTTTCCTCACTCTACCAAACCTCCTTGATCCAAGTGGTGGTCTTTTCTAGGGTTTTCAGACATTAGGCTGCCAATTCTCAAGAATTTACCTAATAGGGTTGCTCAGTCTCCTGCTGGCACCCCTTGTTGCCTGCTGGCACTTAGAGCAATGACAGGAGAATAAATTTTAAAATCTCACCAGCATTGCACATGGCATGACATCACTTCACGGCAAAACCTGGAAGTGACATTACATCATTTTAGGAATTTCCGGAAAATCAGTGGTTTTAACATAGAGTTTCCAGTGGTTTCTACAGTGGTGTGCCATCACTTCTGGGTTTTCCCAGCTGACACGGTGATGACATTCCCTATGTCCCCAAACCCCAAGCTTGCACTGGTTGCTAGGCACATCCTATTACTTGAAGTGTCAGGATTTGTAGCCTTCTACTCCAGGTATGTGGGGGAAGAAAATGAATCCCAAGAGACTACATTAGGCTTGAGAACTTCTCTCAGCTTCATCCCCTGTTCATTAGTTTTTACTCTGCATCAGAAGAAGAAGAAGAGATTGGATTCATACCCCGCCCTTCACTACCCAAGGGAGTCTCAGAGCGGCTTACAAACTCCTTTCCCTTCCCCTCCCCACAACAGACACCCTGTGAGGTGGATGGGGCTGAGAGAACTTTGACGCAAACTGCTCTTTTTCAAGGACAGCTGTGCCAGAGCTTGTGATTGACCCAAGGTCACATCAGCAGGTGCAAGTGGAGGAGTGGGGAATCAAACCCAGTTCTCCCTTAACCACTACACCAAACAGGTTCAGAATACTGGCCCACCATGTATAATCATATAAACTTCAGCTAGTCTCCATGCTATGACATCTTGCTGTGATTGTACATACCAACATTTCTTTTTGTGTAGCATTTGTCCAAATGTGCAAGAGCTCACATTGG
>NW_015168698.1:176923-188075 GCF_001447785.1 Gekko japonicus
GGGGGGGGGGGGGGGGGACCTTGATGCAATCAAATGTACAATCAGATTGAGATGACTTTTTTTAATGCTCAGTCAATGTAAACATGCATTTCAGTAACATAGTAGGATACACAGATTAATCAAAAGAACTCATCTGTGGCAAACTATGTATGCCTGACTTCTGAAATTAATTTAAAAAATGTACCTAGTTAAACTAGAATTGAGGGGAAATGGAACATGGCACAGAGTGAAACTTTGCAGCAGGGAAAGAACAGAAAACCATTCATCCCTAGATATAAGGAAGCTTCATGTGTCTGTAATTAAGTTATCAGAAAGAGAAGGAGACAGGGAAAGGTTACAGAGCTTGGCTGCACTGGTTCAGAATATTGCTTAGGTAGATGGGAAGCAAGGATCTCTATGCTACAAAGCTTACCCTCAGTTTTACACATTTCTTCAGGGCCTGCCACAATCCACTTATCTCACATTAAAGGAAGTCAATTTATGCTGAATGCTGAAGTATGGGGGAAAATCTTAATTTTAGGAGTAGTTTGACAATATAAAAGTTGCCTAGGAGACTTAAGAATATAGAAATAGCAGAAGAAACCCACTGGATTTGACCAACACTGTAATCCTAAACAGAGTTACATCCTTTTAAGTCCATTGAAGTCAATGGGGTTAGAAGGGTTTAACTGAGTTTAAGATTGCACTGTAAGAATATATCTAGTCCAGCCGAATTTTGTTTAGACATTGGCCAGCTAGATGCCTCTGGAAACTCATAAGGAAGACATGATGAAGAAAGCCATTTTCCACGGTTTGTCCCCAAGACTGTGGTCATATACTTCTGCTTAACATAGAAGTTCCATTTTGTTATCATAACACTTATCATAAATATGTTCCAAGAACAGACCTAGTCCTAAGCTTTAGCACATGACTCCTCTGCACATTCAGTCCATCTGTGCAGAACGAGAGCAGGCATATGTAGGCTGGCTTTGTCTTCTGCCTCCGGTTGGCCACTGCAGGAAACAGGATGCTGGGATGGTGTTAATGATCCATCAAGGGTTTTCTTCTAACTATCTCTAGTGGGAAAAATTGTTTGACACTGGATTATACAGAAGTTTGTAACAGGTTATTCTGAGATAGTTCATTCGTATGTTCAGTTCATCCCTAGAAGCTATCATGCATAAGTGGTGAATGCCCATCTGGGTACTGGCCTTTAACCTTCTTCACTATTCGTCTCTTCATTTCTGTGTCATTTTGAGTTTTATATCCCCATGGTTTTTCAGACCCTTCCCCAACAGTATCACAGATGGTCTTTTATAGGATGGTACCTTGTCTATGTAAGTCCTTTCCCATATTTAGTAAGCAGATATCTGAGAGCCGGAAGAGTAATTGCAATGTTGAGCTAGGATCTAGGAGATTGTATTCAAGTCCGCAATCTGTCACATACACTTGCTCGGTGATCAATCACTCTGTTTCAGCCTAGCCTACCTCACAGGGTGGTTGGTGTGAGGAGAAAATGGAGGAGAAAAATTATGTTATAAGCCACTTGGGAGACCCATTGGGGAGGAAAACATGCTTTAAGGCACCAAGTAAAAACTGTTCTGACCAGGTATTGGGTCCAGACAGGTCCTGGGTATAGCCAGCTTTCCTTCTCCAACACTATCATAAAACATAGTATTTCTGAGAAAACTATGGAACATGCATAAAATTTGCTCCTGCAGCCACTTGCCAAATTCAAGTTACTTCATGGACAGGAAATCACATAGGGAATGGTACTTCTCTGGGGCAACCGATCCACTGGCAACCTCCTTTTTTCTGATCTCATGCAAGGAAATGAGTCAGATTCAGCCAGGTAATACTTGCCTGAGATCTTTGTAGTGGCAGGTGGGTATTACAGAAATGTACAACTGTACTGAGCATCAGAAACCTGCTGACATGCTTTTCTTGTGCCTTTTAAAAAGCCTACAAACATTGTTGTACTATTGCTTCTTTTAACCATCTGTCAGAGTTGTTTTGATTATCTTTTTTTATTGCTGTCATTTTCCTGTTGTGTTGGTGATTTTAATGATGTACTTTCTTCTGTGGGAGAAGCAGCTAAGAAATAATCTAAATAAAATAAAAAGGTCTCTAAAATTTCTGATAACTGAGGCACATTTTGAAAGGTTTATTTCAGAATTAAAACTGATGGTGTATTTTGCTCTTGCTTTCAGAGAGTATGAGAGTAAGACTGACCCATCTTCAGAGTATCCTGCCCATCATTCTTCTGATTAGAAGGTGGTAGGTAGAGCATTGACTTACACAGAGTTGCAACAGGAAACCCCTTCTGTGGTTAGGAAACTGTGGCATCAACAGTGATGGGATGGTTCAACCATCCTTGCTGCAGAAAGACACCAGATTTACTCCCCTCTGGCAAAAACAAGGGCAGAGCACCAAATCACACAAAGCAGCAGCAAACAATCTCATTTAATCTGGATTTCTAGGAACCTTTAGTCAGTTAAACTGATTTACTTCTCACTAGGAGTACTCTCATGACACACAGTTTGAAAATTACTGTATATAAATATTGTGGGTAGCCTTGTACCCAAAAGGTCCATCATATGTTTTTTATTGGGGTCAACCAAAATAAACACAAAATAATGAGTTTCTCAAAACTCTTCATCAGGCTGGATATTAAGTGCAAAAAACTAAGAGAAAGGTGTTTCCAGCTGTGATGGAAGAGGCCAAAGTCCATTTTGCAAACTGCAGATTCTGGTCTCTGCCATCAAGCTTTGAGATACCTTTTCCTGTCTTCCTGCACCAGACATGTAAACGGATAAAGGGTTTGGGGGGGGGGCTCAAAAGATTGTGCGCACTGTTTTGTGATATTTCAGATGGCCCTAATTTTTAAAAAGGTATCAGCTACTGACATATGTGGCATTTAAGAACTGCCAGAGAGGAATCTTTAATGGCACAATGTATTCCAGCCAGGCACATCAACAGAGCAGCCCTAAGAAGAGTTACACCCTCTTAAGTCTGCTGAAGGCAATGGACTTAAAAGAGTGTAACTCTGCTTAGGAATACACTGCAAGTTTTGCATCTTTTGTTTGAAAGCCTCCCGATTCAGTATTCTAGAAATGCCAAAAAAGTTAAACCCTCATCAAAGACATTTCCTGCTTTCCTGCTTTCAACTCTGATGCACGGATCAGCGGCCTTTGACTTTTTCTCAACCTCTGCTAACACCCTCTCTGTCCTCTCCAAGACCTTTTCAAGATCTCATTTCCCTTCCAAGAAGTTCTTCTTTCCCTCTTCTTTCTAAGAATCCATTGCTAACTCTGCAAGGTTTTCAAAGGGCCTCTTTCTCTCATCAGGTGATCTTGGCTGCTCCCATTTCCCTCCCCATCACCTTTTCCATCTCTGTCAAGCTATTTTAAGACAGGAGGAATGCCAAGGTTGAAAAATAGGTATGGCATCTCCTGGAATTTACTTGCCCAGAAGAGAAGGTTGCAATAATTTCCTTGCATCTGTGTTTCAAAGCAGCCCTCCCAGATCACTGATTAATCATTTTTGTTTATAACCTCCTCACCTGTCAACAGCCAGCTCTAGCTCCTTGAGGATGTACTCAGGCTAGCAGTTTGCTGTTGGGAATACTCTCTCTCCTTCCAGCCTGGCTTCCTTCTAGTGTCAGAATGGCTGGAAGACATTGGTTGAAAACAGTAGAAAGTAACAAGGTAAGAGGCAGAGATTGGGTAGGATTTAAGGTTCTCCTGGTCTGCACAATCTGTTTTTAGACCAACACATAAACACTCTAGACATGAACAGCTGAACACATATATAAATTAAGGGTATGTCCATCAGTGGCTAAGTGGAACCCCCATGGTCAGAGGCAGTATACTTATGAATGCCAGTTTTGCAGAAGCAGCAACAGGGAAAAACATTAGATTCTGTTGCCCCTACTTCTGCACCTCCTGGGATATTTGGCTGTCTACTGTGGGACAAAAAAAGGGAGGGGAGGGGAGGGGAAACTGAACCTAAAATCTAGAATCCAGAACCTAAAAAACGTTAGTCAAATGCAAAAGAGGGCCAACAATAAAAGTTTAATATATGAAATGTATAAAAAGATACATGTATTTATTAAACAAATATTTTAAAATTATATATAAGGGCCCAATTACACCTCATGTACAAATAACAAATTATAACACACAAGGGCTGATAGATTTGACCTGACGCGTTTTGGGCCTGCATAGGCCTTCTTCAGAGGTCAAATATACTGAGGAACATATTGGCTAATATACAAATACAATACAATCATGCAGATACAAGATATAAAATCAATAGGGACCAGAAAAAAGTTGCTGTAAAAGATAGAAATGGGAAATTAAATACATACAATACAATGGATAAATGAATTGTAAATATGTGCTACCAAACAATACGCTATTGACTTACTTCCAAAAGGAGACCACTAGGCACAGAATAAAAGTTCAAATGAGGCCTCCAACAGTAAAATCACGTGCCAAGTGGTATCTCCTGTGGAAAACTTGACCCTGAATGAGACGGACCATTGATCAGATCCAGCAGGATGCTTCTATTTTTTCTTCCTACTTGGAAGGAATTGTGAGTAGGCAGATATGGACAGATAGGTGGACCACACCCATTTTTAGGGGTTAGTTAACTAATAGCTCCCTCTTTTTGTTTAACCAGAAATGTTTCCATGCTTTTTTTTTAACTTTTCCCTCTTTGAATGTCATGCCAAAAAAAAAAAAAAATCAGAGCTTTTGGCTGGATGGTGCATCTACTAACCCCACCCAGGTTTGAATGCCAATTTCTCCTAAGCTAAGGGTGTCGTTTATTGATGGTGCTGCAATGCTGCCATGTGGGCTGTTCCTGAACAACATGGTGAAAAGCAGGTCCAAAGTTACATGAGAGAAGTCTATAGTGTAGCACTTTCCCATCTGCCCAGTTTCTGGGAGAGCCAAGCAGTGTTCTCTCTAAGCTGAGTTAGTGTAAGATAGCTCAGTTTTTTAGCCTCCAGCTCACACACTTTTGTCTTAGATCAAAAAGGATGGCTCCAGAGCAAACTAATTTATGCAGTAGTCAAATCACTCACTCACAACTTTAATGCCAGTAGCTCACAAAGTAGATTTTTTTGCTCACAAAACTCCACAACTTAGAGGGAGCATTGGTGCCAAGGCACTGTAAGAAGCAGCTATTTCACTCCTGTTTGGGTAGAAAGGTAGCCTAGAAATGTTTTGAATGAATGAATGAATTAATTAATTTGTTAGATCGCGCTAACAAAGGACTCTTAGAGTGATTCAGCAAGTGATTCAGCTTTATTGGAAGTAACGAACAAGCACTCAACTCAGTAAGAAAACCAGAACAGAAAACAGTGGGAGCTTATGCTCCTTTTAAACATAACCGGGCTAATGTAGCCACGCCTATTTACAAATAACAACCAATGAGATTGCTAGGATAAAGACCAATGGGAGTCTTTCCCTCCTAGGGAATGGTATCGTTCTGATTGGTCGCTGTTACGAAGCGACCAATAGGAAGTTCGCTCAGAGGAGCCCTGGTCTGGCTCGAAGCTTAACATGGGAGTCCTATGAGGTGATTCATGTAATCATTTCAATACATTACAAATCCTCCCCCCTAAGTTAAGCCATCATCCCAATTGTTTTATTATTTACAAACATGCAATCAACCTTTGTACATCAGTTATTCCAACAGTATTTACACTCATAGTCCTTCAGATAAGTCGGCATTTGCCGCGAACGCTGGGACCTGCGGAGCGGTGCAGGCACCACGGGCAGACAAGGTTGTGGGTCAGAGTGGGGTTCACTACAGCCTGGATCAGGCACAGACTCGACTGGGATTTCAGCCCCGCACACAGGGTTCTGCCCTGACTCGGGGACAGTACCGGGCCTTTCGGTACTCACCGCCTGCTCTGGGGGTGTCCACTCGACATCAGGGGATTCAGCCGTCGGAGAGTCAGCGCTGTCCCTAGCCCAACGTCTCCTTAACTGATCTATGTGGCGCCGCCATATTCGACCGTCAGCTAACTGCACCACATACATTCGAGTACCCACAGAGTCGGATATAACCCCAGGAAGCCACAAGTGCCCGTTTGCATAATTTCGTGCGAAAACCTTGTCCCCTTTTTCAAACATGCGCACCTTCGGTTGCGCAGTGGTACGCTCGGACTGATCTTCTGATAGGTCTGGGTGCATACGGTTCAAACGGGTCGTGAGTCTCCGCCCCATTAACAATTCGGCCGGACTACGGCCTGTAGCACTACAGGGGGTGGTGTGCTGCAGCAAAAGAAAGGAGCCCAGCCTCTGGCTCCAGTCCCCTTCGTCCATTTTACCCAGGGCCTCTTTGGCCGTCCTGACCATCCGTTCGGCTTGGCCATTAGATGCCGGATGGAAAGGGGCCGAAGTCATTTGGCGTATGCCATTACTCGTGAGGAAGAGCCTAAATTCCTCAGACACAAATTGAGGCCCGTTGTCACTGACGATGACGTCAGGCAACCCGTGGGTGGCAAAAAGTCGGCGGAGCGCATGGATCACAGCAAGTGATGTGGTCGATTTCATATGCACGACCTCCAGCCATTTGGACATAGCGTCCACCACAATTAGGAACATTTGCCCTTGGAGAGGGCCAGCAAAATCTATATGCAATCTGGCCCAGGGTTTACCAGATGACTCCCAGCCTTGGGGTGTAGCTTGTGGGGGATCGGGTCTGACTTGCTGGCATTTGGGACACCCTCGTACCCATTCTTCGATCTCTTTGTCCAGCCCCGGCCACCAGACATACCCTCTGGCCAACGCTTTGGTGTGTACCATACCGGGGTGACCCTCGTGCAGCGACTCTAACACTCTCGTCCTGAGTTTGTCAGGAACCACCACCCTGTTCCCCCATAATACACAGCCCTTAGAAATGGATAGTTCATTTTGACGGCTTTTGTAAGGGCCGAACTCCGGTTCAACGCTTCCAACCGGCCACCCCCTCCAAACCCAGTTTAATACTCGGGACAGCACGCTATCCTTGGCCGTGTGTGCTGCAATGTCCCTGGATGATACCGGGGGTCGAGGAAGCTCCTCAATTGCCAAGACCTCACAGGCGGGGGCAGGGTCTGCGCCAATGTCCGGCACCGGGCACCGGCTGAGGGCATCCGCATGCCCAATCGCTTTCCCAGGCCGGTGCTCTAAGTCAAAATCATAAGCCTGCAAAAATATCGCCCATCTAAGCATGCGTGGGGACATGATGTTTGGCAATTGCTTATCGGGCGCAAAAATCCCCAGTAGCGGCTTGTGGTCAGTGACCAGCAAAAATCGTCTGCCAAAAATAAAATCATGGAACTTTTTGACAGCCGCTACCAACGCCAGACCCTCCTTGTCTATCTGGGCATAGTTCCGCTCTGCCGCAGATAGTGATCTAGAATAAAAAGCGATAGGCGCTTCGCTCCCATCAGGCATCAGATGGCTTAAAACTGCGCCTACTCCAAACGGTGAAGCGTCAGCAGCTAACACCAGGAGCTTGTGTTCATCATAATGCGTGAGTACGGCATTAGATGTCAGCAGCTCCTTGACTCCCACAAAAGCCTTTTCCTCGGCCTGCCCCCACTTCCATTTTGCCTCCTTGTGCAAAAGCGCGTGCAAAGGGGCCGCCACTGATGCCTTATGCGGTAAAAACGCATGATAAAAATTCAGGAGTCCTAAAAAGGATTGGAGCTCCTTCTTACTCACCGGCCTGGGGGCGTTTTGGATTGCAGATACCTTCTCATCCGTGGGGTGGACTCCCTCTGCGTCAATGCGAAACCCCAGGAAGTCCACACTTTCCACCCCGAGCGTGCATTTTGAGCGCTTAACTCTGAGGCCGGCATTTTGAAAACGCCTGAGGACCTCTTTAACCCGGTCCAGTAGTTCCTGTTCAGACCCGCCCGCAATCAGCACGTCGTCAAAATAGGGCACTGTGCCAGGTACCCCCCTTAGTAGACGTTCCATGAGGCCCTGAAAAATCCCAGGTGCTACGTTGACCCCGAATTGCAGCCTGTTCACTTTAAAAGCCCCTTGGTGGGTTACAATTGTTTGGGCCTCGGCAGCCTCCGGGGTGACAGGCAACTGCTGGTATGCCTGGGCCAGGTCAAATTTGGCGAAAATCTTGCCACCCCCCAGGGAAGCCAAAATGTGGCTTATTACCGGGACCGGGTACGAATGTTGCTGCAGCGCCTTGTTAATCGTACATTTGTAATCGGCGCATAGTCGTATGGACCCATCTGATTTGACAGGGGTTACGATCGGGGTCTCCCATTTGCTGTATGGTACTGGCTCTAAAACCCCTTGCTCAACTAGTTTGTCAATCTCTTTTTCCACCTTATGTTTGAGAGACACAGGTACTTTCCGATACTTCAACCTAATAGGTTTGACTGACGGATCTAAGTCAAACGCAACCGGGGGGCCCTTGTACCTTCCCAACCCTTCGGCAAATACATCAGGGAACAGGTCGTACAGCATGCCCCATTTATTTTCAGACATCCTGTTAATCCCAGAAATACCGATGCCCAATGGCTCAAACCAATCTAACCCTAGCAGGTTAACCCGGTCTCCCTCTGCAATCAGGAATGACAGTTTAACACATTTCCCCTTATACTCAACAGTAACAGAGTCCCGTCCGGCCAAGGGAATTCGGTTGCCCTGGAAGTCGGACACTCTGGTTCCCGCAGGCTGGAGCCGCCGCCGGCTTCGGTTCGGGAACAACTGGCGCCAGGACGCGGCAGAAATCACCGTCACGGACGATCCTGAGTCCACCTCCATTGTACAGGGTCGGCCGTCGAGGAGTGGAGTCACGGTGATCTTGCCCTGGCTGCTGGTGCGATTTACGGCCGATGCGCTCGACAAGGTCGCCGTCAACTGGCAGCTTGCTTCCGATGCTGAGGAACGGGTCTTGCCTTGGGTGCTGACTGGAGTGCCCCTCTGCGCTGACCGGTTGTTAGTTGAGGGATCCTTCTTCGCTGATCTGCAGACTCTGGCCAGATGACCACGCCGCCCACACGCTCTGCAGTCGACATCACGAGCCCAACAGGAGCCGCGCTGGTGCTTCCCGCCACAACCGGAGCAAGGCTTGACGTTGGTAGTCTTCGCTGGGGTCCGCTTGCCTCGAACCGCGTTGACGTCATCATCCGCGTCTTCGCCCTCGCTGTCTCGTTGAGCGTGTATACTGGGCTCTGCCACCCGCTGGCGGACCTCCTTCGTGGACTTCTCCGCTGCTTCCGCGGCCACGGCCTCTTCGTAGGCCACTGCCCAGGTCAGGGTGGTGCGGGCGAACAGCCTCTGTTGCAGCCTTTCATCTTTGAGACCGCAGACGAGACGGTCTCTGAGGGCTTCCTCCACGTTGTGGAAATTACATGGCCGTGCGGCTTTGCGAAGGGCCGCCACGAAATCTGCGATGGTCTCGCCTCCGGCCTGGTTCCGCTTGTAAAAAGCGTGCCGGCAGGCGATCTCCGACGGTTGTGGAGAATAGTGAGCCTTAAGCTTCTCCGTGATGTCAGCGTAGGTGACAGTCTTTATATCAGTTGGGGCCACCAACGACCTGGCTATGTCGAAGGTCCCCTTCCCGCAGGAACTCAGGAGGCATGCTCGTTTCTTCGCCTCATCGGTGATGTCGTGGGTTTCCAGATGGAACTCGAACCTGGACAGGTAGGAGTCCCAGTCTTCTGAGGAGGGTTCGAAGCACTCGAACTTCTGGTTTCCAGCCATCGGGGGAGACTTGGGCACCGGAGCTGGTGGCGCCTCCGCCGGATCGGCTGCTGTGCTCTGCCCGCTTTCTTCCGAGTCCGAAGTGTGGATGTCCGCAGGGCTGCCTACCTGCTCTAACATCCCACCTTCGTCGCCAATTGTTAGATCGCGCTAACAAAGGACTCTTAGAGTGATTCAGCAAGTGATTCAGCTTTATTGGAAGTAACGAACAAGCACTCAACTCAGTAAGAAAACCAGAACAGAAAACAGTGGGAGCTTATGCTCCTTTTAAACATAACCGGGCTAATGTAGCCACGCCTATTTACAAATAACAACCAATGAGATTGCTAGGATAAAGACCAATCGGAGTCTTTCCCTCCTAGGGAATGGTATCGTTCTGATTGGTCGCTGTTACGAAGCGACCAATAGGAAGTTCGCTCAGAGGAGCCCTGGTCTGGCTCGAAGCTTAACATGGGAGTCCTATGAGGTGATTCATGTAATCATTTCAATACATTACATAATTAATTAATATGATCATGGATTTCTGTTGAGATGTGAGGTCCTATGATACTCAAGTGCCCTTAGTCATCAGCAAAGCTGCCAGCATTTTTATTTTATCCTTCCATAGTAGAACTAATGCAATATACTAAGTGATATAATGAACAGGGAGACCTGAGTTCAAAACCTTGTTTAATCAGGAAGATCAATTTTTGATCTTGGGCTGCTTACTGCTTCTCAGATTAGCCTGCCTCACATGACTTTCTCAGTGGCAGATCATGAGAAGGAGGGCAGGAAGGGTTGCATCAGTGCTTAGTTCTTGTGGCCCTTTCTTACACACCCAGGGAAATGCTGGTTGCTACTTTGGGGGCAGGAAGCAATTTTCTCTAGGCCAGTTTGCCCCCCAGTGATCCTGGAGGGTTTTTTTTGTTGTTTTGCCATCTTCTGGGCATGGAGCAGGAGTCACTGTGTGTGTGTGTGGGGGGGAGGTATTTGTGAATGCTGCATTGTATAGGGGGTTGGACTAGATGACCCTGAAGGTTCCTTACAACTCTATGAGCACATATAAAGTGATGCCTATTGGGGCAAATAATCCCAACTTCACATGTACAGTGATAGGATCTGAGGTGGAAGCAACAGATCAAGAAAGGGACCTTGTGGTGGTAGCAGATAGCAGCCACACTGGGCCAACATTTTCATTGAGCTATGAAAAAAGGCCACTTCTGTGTTGGCCATGATTAGAACAGGAACAGAGAATAAAACTGCCGCTATCATCCAGCCCTTATACAAATCTATGGTGAGGCCACACATGGAATATTGTATACACTTCTGGTCACTGTACCAGAAAAAGGATAATGTAGAGCTTGAAAAGGTGCAGAAAAGAGGAACCAAAATTATCAGGGGGGTACAGCAGCTGCCCTATGAGGACTTGTTAAAAGGCTTAGGCAGGGCTATCTTTGGGC
>NW_015168698.1:188339-197160 GCF_001447785.1 Gekko japonicus
CTCGCGCCCCTGCAGGGGGGGGGGGGGGGCTTGCCCGGATTCCCCACAGCTGCGGGGCACCTGGACAAGCCAAGGAAAGGCATGGGGTGTTGCCTAATATGCTAATGAGCTGTGTTGTCAGGGGTGGCCTAATATGCTAATGAGTTTCTGCTGTTGGGTGTCGCCTATTAGGCTAAGGAGTTCCTGCTGGGCTTTTTCTACAAAAAAAGCCCTGGCTTAGGTTTGTTTTCTTTAGAAAAAAGGCAAGTAAGGGAAGACATGATAGATAAGGTGTTGATAAAGTAGACAGGGATAACCTTTTCTTGGGCTGCCAACAGAGGGGTAGTGGGGAAACAAAATTTGTAGGGGGGCAACTCACTTGGAGAGCCCTTGAAGCCAACCTCATGCTTGTCAGTAAACTGCCATTTGTATTCTGTGTATGCTCTGTGTAACCTGCCTGTTGTATGATGGGGGGGAATTAGCTCTGTTGCTCAGTTCTCATCATCCCTGTGCACTTTTATCTTTTGTTTTGACCTTGGAATGCTTTTGCTGTCTTTGTAGTAAGTAAGACTGTGAGAACCATTGATGGGGCTATTCCCAATCTGGCTGGTGTGAACCAAACAGCTAAAAGGCTATCTCCCACCTTGGTTTTCTCCTGCTCGAATTTCTGCTGAGCGCGAACTGTATTCATTGGCTTAACCCTTTTTTTGAACTGTTTATATCTGTACATGCTTGGCTTTGAGTTTCATTCCTGACAATAACCATGAAAGTGTATCAATAGTGACTTGTATTAACCATCGTTGTGGACTGCAACTGCTCTATTGAACCTGACAATGCTTTGCATGCAGATGAATGTTTTGTTGGAGAAGTGACAGCCTGCTAAGAGTCTAATTATTGTAAACACTGCTGATAGAGTACTTTAGTCCACTCGTATCCTAGGGGGAGCTGTGGAGCATTCTCTAGTGTTTTTGGTTTATTGAATGCTTTTTCTCTTGTAGTTCAGACTACTTCTTGTTTTCTCTCTCTCTGCTATGTAGCAGTATGTGTTAGTGCTTGTGCTCTGTAGGTATCTCTGTTGTATTAATGGCCTTTAGTCAGTTATTGTCTTTCTGCAAAATCTTGTTGCAGTAAAATTAGTGAACACAAACTCCCAAGTGGGGATTGGATTATTTCTTTTTTTTGGTAAACAAATTTTTTATTTTCTCAGGAATACAACATATAAAACTTTTCATTCTATCAATTGTCTACCCCATTCCCAGTTCCTCCCCTCCCTCCAATGGCTTCCCACAATGCTTCCACCCCTGCTCCAAATTACTTCATATCATCAACAATATCAGTTTCTCATCATTACAATCTAAAGATAACATCGTTTGACTTAATATTGATCTAAACATATTAAGTTTTGTTTCACATCCCAGTTCTTTTCCAGATAAATTTTAAAATCATTCCATTCTCCAAAAAACTCATCGTCTTCTTTGTTATTCAGTTTTTTTGTAATCTTATCCATTTGTGCCATGAACAGAACTTTTTGTATCCATTCTTCAACCTCTGGTACCTTTTCTGTCTTCCAAAACTGAGCATAAATCATTCTCGCTGTCACTATCAGGTACCAGAGTAAAGTCTTTTTAGTCGTATTGACTTCTTCCATTTTAAGTCCCAAAAGCAGAATTTCCGGTGCTTTTTTAAAAGAACATTTCAATATTTTTTGCATTTCATTGTGGACTTTTGTCCAAAAGTCTACAGCTTTCTCACAAGTCCACCACATATGATAAAATGAGCCCTCATGCCTCTTACATTTCCAACATTTGTTTGACATATTTTGATTCATATTTGCAATTTTCTTAGGTGTCATGTACCACCTATACATCATCTTATAACAGTTTTCTTTAACATTAGTACATGTCGAGATCTTAATAGAATTTTTCCACAAATATTCCCAGGTTTCCATAGCCACTTCCTTATTCATATTAATAGCCCATTTTAACATTTGTTCTTTAACAGTTTCATCTTCAGTATACCATTTTAACAACACCTTATACATTTTAGAAATATTTTTTCCTCCTCCACTCTCCCAAACCTTTTCAATTTCATTTTTTTCCTCTCTAAAACCATAGTTTTTTTTGTCAGATCTAAAAAGATCATAAATCTGCATATATTTCAACCACTCATATTCATATTCAATTTCATTCTGCTTTTTCATTACCCACTCTGTTCCCTCTTTTTTAATTAAATCTCTATATGGCAACCAGTCTCTACCTCGCTGTCTTGAGTAAGATATCAACACTTCTACTGGTACAATCCACAATGGTCTTAAGTCACTCTGGTACTTCTTATATCTTGTCCATACCATATACAAAGCTTTTCTCACCAAGTGAAGTTTAAAAAAACTGTCCATTTTTATCTTGTCATACCATAAATATGCATGCCAGCCAAATCTACAATCATGCCCTTCCAACCCCAACAATCTGTCATTTTCAAGCTTCACCCATTGATCCATCCATGTTAGACAAACCGCTTCATAATATAGTCTAAGATTTGGCATTTGTAGACCTCCTCTTTCTTTGGCATCACAAAGTATTTTCATTTTGATCCTTGGTTTCTTGCCTGCCCAAACAAATTTTGACAACTCTTGTTGCCACTTGGCCAACAAATCCGTTTTATGCAGAATTGGTATTGTTTGGAACAGGAACATCAAACGTGGTAGGACATTCATTTTTATAACTGATATTCTTCCCATCAGTGATAAGTTCATTTTATCCCATTTCTTAAAATCTTGAGTCAGCTTAGTCCATAATTTCTCATAATTATTCTTATATAGGTCTATATTTTTTGCCGTTAATTCAATTCCAAGGTATTTTGTTTTTTTAACTACTTCACATTGTACCAGTTCTTGTAGTTCCACTTGTTTTTGTTTGATCATGTTTTTACATATAAGTTTTGTTTTATTCTTATTTACGTAAAAGCCGGCCAATTCTCCAAACTCCTTTATTTTTTGCAAACAGCTAAAAGGCTATCTCCCACCTTGGTTTTCTCCTGCTCGAATTTCTGCTGAGCGCGAACTGTATTCATTGGCTTAACCCTTTTTTTGAACTGTTTATATCTGTACATGCTTGGCTTTGAGTTTCATTCCTGACAATAACCATGAAAGTGTATCAATAGTGACTTGTATTAACCATCGTTGTGGACTGCAACTGCTCTATTGAACCTGACAATGCTTTGCATGCAGATGAATGTTTTGTTGGAGAAGTGACAGCCTGCTAAGAGTCTAATTATTGTAAACACTGCTGATAGAGTACTTTAGTCCACTCGTATCCTAGGGGGAGCTGTGGAGCATTCTCTAGTGTTTTTGGTTTATTGAATGCTTTTTCTCTTGTAGTTCAGACTACTTCTTGTTTTCTCTCTCTCTGCTATGTAGCAGTATGTGTTAGTGCTTGTGCTCTGTAGGTATCTCTGTTGTATTAATGGCCTTTAGTCAGTTATTGTCTTTCTGCAAAATCTTGTTGCAGTAAAATTAGTGAACACAAACTCCCAAGTGGGGATTGGATTATTTCTTTTTTTTGGTAAACAAATTTTTTATTTTCTCAGGAATACAACATATAAAACTTAGAATTGGAGGGAAGTCTGAGCACAGTAAAAGGCACTCAACTATCTGCTAGACTTCCCTTTCTCCAAGACTGAAACAGACTTGCCCAGCAGATCATTCTAAACCCATGAACGAATCCAGCCATGGAGCAAGACAAGCAACCTCAGCTGAGGGCTGTGACACTACCTGTTGGCCTGCAGCCTGCTAAACAAGGTCATATTCTATAATAATCTAGCCTTTCTCTCTTCCTTTCCTTGTACCCAGCTCAACCAGATCTTGCAGTGTAGTAGTTAGGGTGTTGCAGCAAGATAAAATAATAGTTCCCTCTTAATATTTCCCTTTCTTTCCCTCAATTTATTCCCCTCTTTTCTCCACTTTTCTCATTAATTTCTATCTCCCTCCACCTAATTTTTCCACGTTTCCCCCCTTTATTTTCACTTCACTTCTTGGTCTCCAGACTTTCTCATCCCTATTGTGCTTGGCAACAGAGTGTACTTAATGTTGGCAGAGTTTAAACATGCTAAGGAATGGAACACCAACTGGGGGGACTATCAGTAAGAGGGCAGGGCAAATTCAGGAGGGAGAGTTGTTCCAATCCCCCCCCCCATGGCTACAGGCCCAACCTTTTGTTTCTGTGTTTTTTGAAGGTTAGCTGCAATAAATCAGGTGTGTTACATTCAGCAACTCATGTGAGTACAGCGATTTATTTCATTACCCCTGTGAGATCATAAAAGGACTGATCTCGTTTGCCTGGAGATCAGTTGCAATTGCAAGGGATCTCCAGCCACCACTTTCTTCATGGAAAGCATTTGCTACACAGATGAGCCTCCGCCAAGATACAAAGATTAATTCAGAAGTATTTTGTTAAGTGTAGACCCACCAACACTGGGCAGTTTCTGCTTGCCATCAGGAGCTTCCTGTTACCAGGGGTCATTTTGTAGAAAAACAGCGGCAGGAGCTCATTAGCATAAGGTATGCTAATGAGCTACTAAGCTATTAGCATAATAGTTCATTAGCATATGCCATCACCGGAAGTGATGTCAGAAGGGGAAGCAAAAGGGGGGGAGACATCTTCAAAACCCTCCCCTTCCCTTCCCCAGCTGGCCTGCGGGAGGGGGGGAAGTGAAGAGAGAAGGGGTTTAAAGTTTAAACCCCTTCTCACTAGAGTTGGGCCGCAGAAGAAGTCGGGGCATCCGTGTCCCTGATCAAAAGGTCAAGCAGGGATGCAAGGCGCACCACCGAGGCCCGGCCAGCTGTTGATCAGGCCTCATGAAAGAGGAGGGAGCCCAAATCTCTGCAGAGGGTGGCTTCTCCAAACAGGGAAGGGACAAAAGGCACAGGCTTCATCTGCTCGCGAAAGAAAGAGAAGGAAAGAAGGAGGACAAGAGAGGAAGGAAGGAAGGAAGGAAGGGGAAAGAGAGAAAGAAAAGGAAAGGAGAGAAGGAAAGGAGGGAAATAAAGAGGGCAAATAGAGGGAAGGCTCTCCCACCCCCCCATCAAACCCTCACCACCACCACCCCCTGCGGATCCCTCACGCGGATCCCTCACTTACCACGATCTAGGCCTTCTCCAGGCCGCAACGCTCAGGCGTGGGCCCCAGAGAGCCAGTGACGGGCCTCCTCAGACCTCCCCGGGCTGCAGCACTCAGGCGCAGGCCCAGGGAGTCCGGCGACCGGCCTCTTCAGGCCTCCCCCGGGCCACAGCACTTCGGCGCGGGCCCCGGAAGGCTGGCGATGGGCCTCTTCAGGCCTCCCTGGGCTGCAGCGCTCTGGCGCGGGCCCTGGAAAGCCAGCAACAGGCCTCTTCAGGCTTCCACTGGGCCGCAGCACTTCAGTGCAGGGAGCTGGGGGCGTGGCTTATTGTCACTGCCACTTGTGCCAGCTCCTGGGCTGCCGGAGCTGTGCTCCAGTGTGCTCCGGCTCAAATGACCCCCATCTGTTACCAAATCTATTTGTAGTTGGAAATAATTTTTTCTCCAGTCCATATAGGCTAGTGACTTGAGGAAGCTTTGAAACTATGATTGGCTGATTTGTGCAAGCTACTGGGATGCATTTGCTCTGAGTGAATGCTCTGCACAATGATCACTCTAAGCTGTGTAGTCTTGTGAGCAAAAATTCTACTTTGTGAGCTACTGGCATTAAAGTTGTGAGTGAATGATTTGTCTGCTGCATAAATTAGTTCACTCTGGAGCCATCCTTCCTGAGCTAAGACAAAAATGTGTGAGCTGGAGGCTAAAAAACTGTGAACTAGCTCACACTAACTCGGCTTAGAGGAAACACTGCCTCAGAATTTTATTCCATCCTTCCTTCCCCTACTCTTCCAATCTGCCTGAACCTGCTGGAGGTCATAGCAAAGAAAATTTGTACTCATGGCGAGGGGAGTACTATTTGGTTTGGAGCCATCTGGATTTATGGCAAAAGATTTACCGTTTTGATAACAACAGCCTGAAAATTGATGGAAAAATATTTTACGCCCAATCTCTGCAGTGAACTAATTACCCGACTGTCTAACAGCATGCTAAATAGCACACAATAATCCGGCGTTTGAGAAGTTATGGTCTTATAAATTTAATTTGTTTGTATTTATATGGATGACGTTGGCAGTTTTGGAAATCCTTGTGACAACTAAATTGAAAGGGTTTGAACTTTGGATATTTGCTTTACAATTTATTTCCCAGATAATGAATCGCAGCAAGACGTGATGTGGTATAAATGGACGAAATCGAGTGTCACACTTCCTGTGTGTTTAACAAAACAAAGGAGGCGAGTTTGAAGATTAGATAAAGAGGATGTAACAAAATGCATCCAAATGATTCCAGAAATGAACATTTGCCTTTTGCAGCCATTTCTCCTTTTCATTAGAGCAGTTAGCAGTCTGGGCTAAAGTTACAGCATCTCTGTTAAACTGTATGATTAGCAAATTAATCTTTAAAGAAGATTTTGTTGGTTATTTGAAATCCAGCCATTTCTTCTCATTCTGCAGCCCTTCCTCTAAGGGTGTTGGATATTTTTGATCCAGAAGAGGATCTGAAACTCCCTGTTTCATTTCAAAAGTGCCCAAAATTCCCTTTTTAGTGTATTCGTGTATTCTGATCCAAAATAGGCTTTTGAGTGCTCTTTCTGAACAGAAATATCCAAATGCTCACTCCTCTCTTCATCCCTACCTTTTCTGCTTCTCAAGCATTTCAGCCATCCTTCAAGCAGCCTCCTGGGTCCTTGTGCTCTCTCAAATCCCAAGCACCCTATTCCCCAAGATCTGCCTTGCTAGATACAGCTCCCCACTTTCCACTTCTCTCAGATGCTCTTGTAGGGTGGTTTCTATGGCCGTTTGTTATTATCCCATGTATACTTGTTATGGGTGTTGTACACTATTGTTCTGTACTGTTATGGTTAAAAAATGTTTTATTGTATCTTATTATGGATGACAAGCCACTTCCAGAGCATTTGGTTGGGATTACAGAATAAAAATGTTTTAATCACTCCAAAGCTGTCCCATCTCTCTCTGGCATTGCAATATTTGTGAACATTCTGACTTTACAGAGAATGGGAATGACATGGGAACATACTACCTTTGGTCAAATTAGGTCAGTATCCTCTGCTTAGATAGGCAGCAGTTCTGCAGAATCTCAAGCAGGGAGGGGTCTTTCTCAGCATTTTAGACCAGAGGTCCTTTAATGAGGTACGCAAGGATTGAGTCTGGGATTTTCTGCATAAAAAATTAAAACTATTGTGCTAGTACAATATGTAATCGAGGTTTATAAGATTATGCATGGGGCAGAGCAGGTAGAGAAAGAGGTACTATTCTCCTTTTCTCACAATACAAGAACTCGTGGGCACTCAATGAAATTGCTGAGCAGTCAGGTTAGAACAGATAAAAGGAAGTACTTCTTCACCCAAAGAGTGATTAACACATGGAATTCACTGCCACAGGAGGTGGTGGTGGCTACAAGTATGGATGGTTTCAAGAGGGAATTAGATAAGCATATGAAGCAGAGGTCCACTGGTGGCTATTAGCCACAAGGTATATAAATATATTTTTTAAAGAATTTATTTATACTTTTTCCAACAAACAAACAAACAAAAAATAAAAATCCAAGTACATTCCCATTGTACAAATCAGTTTCGGCGTGTTCATTCTACATTTTTTTCAAACCATTTATACACTTTAAACCATCTTTTCTTATAAGCGTTATCATCTCTCTCTGCTAATATCGTATTTAATCTGTCCATTTCTGCTATTTTGAATATTTTTTCCATTATTTCTTCTTTTTTAGGTAGTAAATCTGATTTCCATTTTTTTGCTATCAGAATTCTGCTTAACGTGAGGATATATAACACAATACATTTATCATCTGTATTTACTATATCTGGCAAGATATTAAGCAAGTAACTTTCCGGTTTAAGCTGCAGATCTATTCCTACAATTTCTTTTATCAAATATTTTACCATTTTCCAAAATTTTACTATTTTGTCACACCTCCACCAGATATGATAGTATGTTCCTACGTTATTATTACATCTCCAGCATGTATCCGAGACATTTTTATAACATTTTGTTATTTTATCCGGTGACCAGTGCCACCTGTAAAACATTTTTAGGATATTCTCTTTGTATGGTGTGGCTCTTACTAATTTTTTCGTTTCCCACATTTTTTCCCATTCTTGCGTTTTTATTGTGTAGCCTACATTTTGTTCCCAGGTGTTCATGCAGGGTTTTATCGATGTATCCGAGACATTTTTATAACATTTTGTTATTTTATCCGGTGACCAGTGCCACCTGTAAAACATTTTTAGGATATTCTCTTTGTATGGTGTGGCTCTTACTAATTTTTCCGTTTCCCACATTTTTTCCCATTCTTGCGTTTTTATTGTGTAGCCTACATTTTGTTCCCAGGTTTTCATGCAGGGTTTTATCGTTAAATCTTCCATACTTTCCTTCTGAAAAAGTTTGTATAGCTTTTGTATTTGTTTATCTGCCGAGGACAACCAAATCTTGTCTAGTTCTAACATTGAGTCATTAAATTTTGTTTTTTTGTCCTTAGCAAATCTTGATTGTATTATTGTTCTCTCCCAACTTGTCAAGTTTATATTCATTTCTTGTAGGTTCTCTAATGTTTTTAATTCTTTTTCTTTGGTTAATAACTTTTCATAGGTTGCTTTTTTTCCCTCTGTTAGTAAAGCTGGCAATATAAAGGCTTCGAGTGGTGACACCCACATTGGTACTTCTTTGTACATTTTTTCTTTAATTTTCTTCCAAATC
>NW_015168698.1:201322-214755 GCF_001447785.1 Gekko japonicus
CACCTCAGGCTCGTAAATCTCCCTCAGCTGGGCACCTCAGGCTCGTAAATCTCCCACAGCTGGGCTCCCTGTTCTCTGCTTCTTAAAGAAACATAGAGACAACGGCAGTTTCAGGTATTTTATTTGTTCCCTCACAATTACTGTTAAGCGTTTTTATTTGTAGCTTTTGTTTCATTAGCTTCTAGTCTATTCCGGCCCTTTTCCTCTACAATTTAGCTCTTAACAGTTACCAACGCTATGCTTAATCCATCCACCTTTTCTCCCCTTTTATCACCTTCAACCCTTTTAATTCACCTATATTTTTATATTTAATGAGTTCATGGACACTTAGCTTGGGATATGTGCTGTCTTCCTCGTGTAAAGTTGTTCTGCTTCACTCCGTCTGGTCCTCCCAGGCCCGTCTTGTGCACAGCAAAGGCAAAAATCCTTTACTAGCCTTCCCCCACTTCTGCGTCGAGACAAAGTCCAAAAGGAAAAACTTCTAGCCAGGTTAAAAACGCCACTTCGCCTGGCCAGTTGTATAAGTCTCTTGCAAATAATCTCCAAAAAAGGAGAGAACCTAGGCTAGAAAAAAAAGCCTAAGAAAGTGTGGGTTTTAGGATAGAAATGCATGGAGCACTGCACCACACGTCTATCCTCGTCAAGCTCCGACCGCTATTAGCCACAAGGTATAGATAGGGACTCTGGGGCAAGTGATGCTCTGTATTCTTGTTGCTTGGTGGAGGATCAACAGTGAGAGGGTTTCTAGTGTCCTGGCCCCACTGCTGGACCTCCTGATGGCACCTGGTATTTTTGGCCACTGTGTGACAGAGTGTTGGATTGGATGGGCTATTGGCCTGATCCAACATTGGCATCTCTTATGTTCTTTGGCTTCTCCCGTGAGATGATCGATCGTCTTTCATCGTATCTTATAGAGAATAAAAGTGTTAATTTATTAGTAGTGTCCCTTTGGTTTATTGTTAATAAAGTCTTTTCATGCACTTCACGAACCAATCCTCATTTTCTGGGCATCCTTCCTTTCACATGTCTCAGATTGTAAGATGGACCTTCTCCTGCTTCTTCTTCTTCTGGCTTTTTGTCCTCCCTCTCCGAGCCACTGTCCTCTTCGCTTCCAACCGTCTCCCACTTGGCAAGTGCTGCTTCCTCTGAACTGGCGTGTCTCTTCATGAAGTCTTGAGCTTTGAAGATGGAGTCAATCTTCTCTCTTTTATCTACTAGTCACTACTAGCTAATTTGATGATTTTGCAAGAATAGGGTCAGTCCTTTATATGCCCTATGTTCTTATGTTCTTACACCTGTGCAGACTGGGACATGTAGCTTGAGGGGAGGGATTTACTTTGGTTCTTTCCTGGGTAATTTTCAGAAAGAAAATTAATTGGTGACATAATTTCAGATCAGAAGAAAAATAATAGTGGTGTGTGGGGGGAGGCCACACCAATATTATTAGCACTCACTGGAGAAGACCCTGATGCTGGGAAAGACTGAAGGGGATGGCAAAGGATGAGAAGGTTAGACAGTGTTACCGATGCAACAAACATGAAAATGAGCAAACTCCAGAGGATGGCAGAAGACCTGGCATAATGTGGTCCATGTGGTCACAAATAGTCAGACTCAACCGTGTGACTGAACAACAACAACATCAACAACAATGTGGGGGGAGCAGTTGATCTGAAACAGAAAAAAAAATACTTATTGATTTCGCCCTGACAAATATACTCTGTAAACCTATATGTTCCAATTAGTTTTCAGTGGTAAGAGAATTTTTCATCTGGAAACATAATTGTAATGAAGATATTATAAACTCCAGCACATGTACATAATGATTAGCATTTCTATAGCAATTTTACAGCAATCTGACATTTTGCCTTCTCTTTTGTTGCTAGCAAGGTATAGGTAAAACATGGGAATACTCAACATTTCAGATAATTGCTCCTTCAGCATACAGTGTTAGCAGTTATTGCAAAACATCAATTAAATGTTGATGCCTGCAGAATTCAGATTACGAAGGCGAAGGGTAAACACTGTTGCCCAACTCTTTCTTAAAGTAATGATTGGAGGCACAGGGCTTATTAAGAAGAGGTCCTGTGGCAATCGACAAAAACACACCACACAAGTTTGTTTGTTTGGAATAAAGCAGGCCTCAGCTTTTATCGATTACAGACCAAAAGACATTGGTGCATCATGGGGGTGGATCCTAGAAAATTGAGCAACCCATCTATCACTCGATAAATACGTCTACTGAGGAAAAACCCAGAAGTGACACATGTTACTGGTATCACAAGGGCGACTGCTGCTAAGTGGTACTAATTTGACACCTGTGGCAAGCCTGGTCACAGCCCTTGGGTGGGGTGGGGCCTACGACATGGTGGCTCAAAACCCCAGACCCTTAAGGAGGTCTCCAAAAGGGAGGAGGCAGACACACAGGCCCATATCCCTTAAAAGGATCCACCCAGATTTGAGAAACCACCATCTGTGATAGCAGACCCCACCAACAGTGCTGTTTAATGTGTCCTGGGCAGGCTCTACATCACCACTGTGTAGAGAACCTAAGAGAACTGTACAGGGGAGGAGCAGCTACGGCTCAGTGTTAGAGGCATTCTTGATATTTGCACATGTATGTGTGTGTCGTAGTGTACTCTTGTGCAATAGTCATGGAGGGTGCAGCTTCCCTCTGGTGATTCACATACCTAAACATCAGGATAGAGGAGGAAATTTCCTACACTGGCCAATCTCTTTCCTTTCTAGTATTCTTCCATCTCAAGCTACACCTCCATTTTTGGGTTTTCGTCCTAACCTGCTGGGTGTGCATAATCTGGATTATGCCCATGCATGTTATTACTCTGTCTGTCTGTCTGTCTGTCTGTCTGTCTGTCTGTCTGTCTGTCTCTCTCTCTCTCTTTCTTGGCGGAGGGGTCTCATAGTGACTTACAACACTTAAAGCAACATCATAATAAATTAAAAACCAACAAAATCAAAATTGCCCAGTCTCCTCCAAACACTCTTTAAAAAGCAATTTATTTATGACCACTTTTCTGGAAATTAGAAACAACCCCCCTTTGAGTTCAGTTTTGGTTAGAGGATAGCACACAGACAGATAGTATAAAATGACTGTTTATCTTTGAAGCTAGTGTTCTTAGGGGGCATCCAACCACCCAGATTTTATAGTAGTATTTACAAACATCAGTTCACTGGAAAAAAAGGCTGCTTTATCACCCATTAATAATTACATGCCTGTGGCATACTAGTTCATGTAACTCCAGGTTGCGATGAGAATGAAGCCATCTGCATGTGAACAGGAATCTAGCAAGTCTAGTCAACAGGAAGAGAAATGCCCTTCAAGGTCTTAACACATTTTGAAGCCTGGCCTTCTAAGTCTCTGCTTTATTAACCTTTATCAGCTGCTAAGGAACCAGACTGTGAAATGCCTGCACCTTCTGGACTTTGCTGTTGGCAATGAAAGGGTAATGCATGTAAATAGATCAGTGGTTTCGCAAAAATTATGCTTTGTGTACTTCAAAGGTCTGTGGATTGTGGGAGAAAGTGTTTTACACAAAGATGAAAACAACAGGTGACCTGTGGCATCCATAACAAAGAATAAACAACATGTAACTCAGCTTTTCAGAACATCAAAACAGCCATTAACAAGGTCAAAATACAGCAAACAGTACAAAAAAAATGTTAGTGCATATCCCATTTTACTTTGTACTCAATTAATATGTAACCAGAGCAGCACAGAAACCACTGTCCCATAACCTCCCTCCCATTCAAAACAGTCTAGCATGTTTGGACAATAGTTTAGCATGTTTGGACAACTTGAACAGCCATGCTTGGTGGTCCACCTGAGCCTTGGTCCTCTGCTCTGCTTCCTCCCTGGGACTGCAAAACCAAGGTGCTGCTGCCAACTCCCTTGGTTGGTGAATTGTGTTCCTCTTGGTAAGCTAGATATTGAATAGACCTTTATCTCCAGTAGAAGGGAACCACATGGGACAGTTGAATGGACTCTGATGAACAGGAATGGAGTCACTACTAGAACTTGACTGCATTGGGCTCTGACAATACCCAGGGGTCTGACTGTTCCCCTTTTGACATTAATATACCATGTACCAGGGGTCGTTTCATAGAAAAAGAGCTAGGGGAACTCATTAGCATAACTCATTAGCATATGCCACACCCCCTGACATCACCAGAAGTGTGGCATAAGGCCACACCCCCTGACATCACCAGAAGTGTGGCATAAGGCCACACACCCCGCCCCCAACGGTCCCGGCCGCCACCGGCCTTGCAGCTCCACTGCTGAGCCCCATGAGGGGCCCGGCGGTGGACCTGCAAGGCCGGCGGGAGTGCAAGGAAGCCCCGCGAAGGCCCTCCCTGGCCCCAGGCAGGCAGGGGGGAGAGGCAGGGAGGAAGCAACTTACCCTCCCTCTTCTCCTGCCTCCTCTTCGCTGAATGAGGGCCGGAAGCGGGGCGGCTGGAAGCAGGGGGTGGGGCTTCATTATGTGCCCCACCCCCCGTACCTCACACGGGGGAACTGCGATCCCCCGTGATTCCCCCCGAAATGACCTCTGCCATGTACTTTTTCTGTAACTTGCAAAGGAGAAGCCAGCACCACCCATCTCCACTACAGTGGATTGTGTGAATCCCCTCTTCATTTGGAGTGCATGCATACCAGTGTGAAGGAGTTGTGATTGCTGCTCCTCTCTGTATCTTGTTATCATGCTGTAAAGGATTAAACCCACTCAGGCTAGTCCAGGGGTGAGAGGGAACCCTATATTTCAGCACCTGAAACAAAATTCACGAGACAGTCTGTACTCTCTCTAGAATTCACAACAGTTTGCCACCAGAATCTCTTCCAAGGGGTCCCCACCCAGCCTAAGAGCAGAGATTCAATCTCTCAGCTGGCATCTGGGACTTAACACATCAGCAACTCTAACTCAGAGGTGCACACAAGTACTCTCACAGTGGTAGCTCTGTGGTCAGCGCTTAGACACGAGATTTAGCCCTGGAGTTCAATTACTGCATCAGAGACAATTACAAATATGAATGATCTTTATTCAATGCAAAGCATAACAAGAGACTAATAGAGGATACAAAAATAATAACAACCTATGGCTATTTGCCCTTACTGCACATTAATCATAACCATAGTTGCCGAGAAGTATAGCATTCGATAGTCCAAGATTGTCCAGTGCATAACAGTACAGGTTGGCACCAAGAGATTTTGAAGAGAAATCCCATCTTGTGCAGGTATATAGTCCAGGACTGCTCAGAGATACAGATCCACAGTAACAGAAGGTTGGCAACTGGCAACCAGTTCACAAAGAAGCTCTTTGTTTCAAAAGTCAGGATCCCAGGAGCAATAGATCTCTTCTCTAAAGAACCACGGAGTTATACCCCCATGCCAGTCACCATCAGCTGTGGCCATCAGCCAATCACAAGTGGCAGGGGTGTGTGCCCAATTTCTGGTTGCCATAGCAGCCAACATCAGGTGTGTGGGGATTGGCTAAGAAGGTAGAGGCCCTGCCTGCAGTCAGGTGATCCAACCTCCAGCTTTCTTCATTGCCTACGTGACATGGCCCATTTAGGCCATACAAGAGGAGCCTTCAAGTCTAGCCCTCAGCAGGGAGGTTGTTAAGGAATGTGGGTATCTGGCATGATTATATGGCATGGCTATTTGGTGGCTCAGCCATCTGGTCAAGTGACAGAAATCACACTAGGCCATCTGGCCTGCAACAGGAAAAAGACACACAGAATGTCATCACAGGAAGAAAGCATGAGACTTTAGAAACAATATTTCTATACAAATGCAAAGCCACTGCCATAAGAGATAACAATGGCTACCAGCTTAAAGGTAAAGGTGAAGGTTTCCCTCGCTCAAAAGCCAGTCGAATCTGACTCTAGGAGGCGATGTTCATCTTCGTTTCCAAGCTGAAGAGCCAGGGCTGTCTGAAGACGTTTCCGTGGTCATGTAGCTGGCATGACTAAATGCCGAGGTGCACGGAATGCTGTTACCTTCCCACCAAAGTGGTACCTATTTATCTACTTGCAATTTCTTACCAGCAGCTGAAGATAATAATGAGATAGGGTGACCCACCTTATTGACCACTTTCTGTGCTTCCTCAAGGCATCTGGGTAGCAACTCTAGGAAAAGTGATATCAAATTCTGGGGATCTTTGGTCTGATCCAGCTAAGGTCTTTATATGTGCTTACTTTAAAATATGTTTACTTTAAGTGGAATGTATCTTTTTTATTTAGATAATTTCTATACCAATTTTCTGTATTAAAATACTCAAAGTAGTTTATGTAATGGAACCATTAAAATACAAAGTGTCACCATAAACAACAAAACTACAATCAGGGGTCATTTCGGGGGGGAACGCGGGGGAACGCAGTTCCCCCGGGTGAGGTGCAGGGGGCGGGGCACACGATGAAGCCCCGCCCCCTGCTTCTGGCCGCCCTGCTTCCAGCCCTCATTCAGCCAGGAGGAGGCAGGAGAAGAGGGAGGGTAAGTTGCTTCCTCCCCGCCTCTCCCCACCCCTCCCTGCCTGGGGCCAGGGAGGGCCTTGGTGGGGCTTCCTCGCACTTCCACCGGCCTTGCAGGTCCACCGCCGGGCCCCTGATGTCAGGGGGTGTGGCATATGCTAATGAGTTATGCTAATGAGTTCCCCTAGCTCTTTTTCTACGAAATGACCCCTGACTACAATACAAAATATGTCACAGGCTAGCAGCAAGGAGAGTAATAAAATCACTTAATATTATTAAATAAAGTAATACAGCAGTAATATCTGCTGTTAGCACCTATATGGGGGGGGGGGGCAGGTACAATGATCATGATTCTGCCAGAGCCAGTGAGGAAGAATTTTATCACACAAAATAGAGGATCTGATTAAGTAGGAGGTTTTGCCTCCAAATTCCTTTCAGTTCTCAACAAGGATGTGCATCTATTTCTCAAGTACGCACAATGTACAGTGTGCACCTGTTTTGCCTTCATAGTCAATTCCATTCCAGTGTTTTTTGTAACCCAGGCTAAACATTTGAACAGCAACCCAAGTTTGAACTTAACACATTGAAATACATGTCAGAACATTCTCTTTTTAGCATCTCTCATTGAATCTGTCTTAGGAACAAATGGAAAATTCTACTTGTCTTCTTCTTCTGCTCATGAATTCTGACAGTTACCAAAAGCAAAGCTCACAGAGTTCACCACCTGTCAATTTAGTACACTCTAATAATTAATTCCCTTTTCAAAAGAAAGGTCCAAGAATGTTACTCACAGAACTCTTTGAGAAGGCACTCCAGAAATGTTTGTTTCCATTCAGATGCATTAATAAGGGCAAAACACTGTTCCACCAGCAGTTAGGCGATCAGCCCAGAAAATAAACACTCTGCTGGCATATGGGCTGTGCTGCATGGTTCTAATGTGACAGCAATGTGACTTTAAAATGACTGTAATTCAGCTCGGGTTTGAAATAATAATGTGGCAGAATAACATGGTCAGACGCCATGCGAAGTGTGATTAAACTCAGTTTCCTTTGCTTTTATTTAAGGAGATTTATACAAATAGGCTTGGGGTGTGTTTGCCATTTATCTCACTGTATGGCTTTATGGGGTTCAAAAAAACAACAACCCTAATCAGAGCAGGATAACTGTGAACATCCCACATTTGTTACCAAGCGAAATATAAGATACAGCAAGAATGGTGGAAACTCTATGCTGCTAATTTCTTCCTCTGACTGCGAGTCACATTATTTAGCTCCACCTTCAGCAAAGCACCCACAGACCCCACTGCTCTGCATGCCCAACAGACCTTCCCCTTTGTTCTCCTGCTCCAAGCTGCATCCTAGTTTTGTTAATGCTTGCATATTCAGTGCTTAACACATGAAGCTGCCTTCTACTGAGTCAGACCATTAGTCTACCAAGGTCAGTGTTGAATGTTCTGCAGCTTCTCTCCAGGAACTTTCATATCACCTGCTACCCATTCCCCCCCCCCCATGAGAGATGCCAGGGATTGAATCTGTCATCTTCTGCACATACAGTAGATTCTGTACTGCAAATCCATGGCAACATCAAGTGATGCAATCCATGTGTGAATGGCCTAACACCTGTCTAACAAAACCAGTAGAACTTTCAGGGAATCTCACATTACTTCTAGAATGATGCTTTCTCAGTGGAGTCTACCACATACCAATGACCACCAGCCACTAATGGAGGAGGAGGAGGAGGAGACCCACCCTTCACTACCCGAAGGAGTCTCAGAGTGGCTTACAATGGCCTTCCCTTCCTCTCCCCACAACAGACACCCTGTGAGGTAGGTGGGTTGAGAGAGCTGTGAGAGAGCTTTGACTGACCCAAGGTCATCCACCTGGCTTTGTATGAAGTGGGTGATCAAACCTGGGAATCAAATGACATTGTCCAAGGCTCAGTGGTAGGATCATATGTTTTGCATGCCAAAGGACCCAATTGCATCACTTGATATCTCATGTTCAAAGAGATTTGGGGTAGTAGATGCTGGGGAAAGACCACCATGCGCTTCAGCATAGCTGAAGTATGCAACTCTGACCTAGCTGGGCTCAGGGTCTGAGCCAGTACAAGACTGCATCCTGTTGGGAAAAGCTGAAGCTCAGTGGTGAAGCACATGGGTCTGACCACATCAGATAGCATTTCTCAACTCATACTGTCCAGAACTAGTTGCTACCTAAATACAGGGGAAAAACACAATGGCTTGTAAACAAAATAGTTATGTCTGAGATGGGTTAACATTGGGTTCAATATTTTCTTCTGCTGAAAGTTTCACTAAGAGGCATCCCAGCCATTCTTTCCAAAGGAAACAAATTGCATGAAAGCAACATTTTGTTGCTGGCAGTTGAAAAGTTGACCAAAGTACGAACGTAGGAAGCAGCATTGCCAACCAGAGTGGGAAAGGAACCTGTGTTTGCCAGTTTCTAAATTATATGGTTGGAATGGCATGCTTCAGAGTGATGAAATATGAATTCCAGCAGAAGAATTTTCTTCTGGCCCAAATTGAAATAATTTAAAAAAACCCCAATCATTTTGTTTCTGCTTATGGGTCTCATGCATAAAATAAACATTTCAAAACAGACAGGCAATTCTACACTCTGAACAGCAGGCACACCAAAATGGAAGCAAATTGGCCTGGACTTCTGAATACTGGGGCTCTAAGAGAATTTTTGGAGCCTTTCTAGAGGGAGTGGAGTGTGACATAATAGCTTGAGTGACAGCTTTTATTTTAATTGCAATTTCTCTCTTGGTAATGTAGAAACATATCAAAATTTGTTAGCCTTGAAATATGTTGGTACCAGTCCACTTCATTGTCGCCCACATTTTTACACTAAGGAAACTCCAGAGGACGGCAGTGACATTTTCTTTCCCACCTCTTCCCCCTCCCCATTGGGAATGGTCCAGGCTAACCCAATCTTGTCAGATCTCAAAACTTAAGCAGAGTTGGTCCCGCTTAGTACTTGGATGGGAGACCTCCGAGGAAGTCCTGGGTTGTTACGCAGAGGCAAGCAATGGTAAGCCACCTCTGAATGCCTCTTGCCTTGAAAACCCTCCAGGGTCACCATAAGTCGGCTGCGACTTGACAGCAGTTCCCTCCACCACATCCCATTTATTTTGCCCTTCCTCTAAGGATCTCAGGGCAGCATAGACAGTTCTTCTTTATTTCATTTTATTCTCACAATTACCCTGTGAGGTAGGTTAGGCTGAGAAAGAGTGACTAGGCTAAACCGAATTTCATGGCCGAGTTCACATTTGATCCTGGGTCTCCCCCTTCTAGTTCATCGCTCTAAGGACTATGCCCACTGTCTCTCATGGATTGTACTAGAGAATTTGCCTTTCATGCTCCGAGCTACTGTGGTATCTCTAATGCCCTTGAATACTTAAATTTGGGTACCCAAATCTTCATAACAGAGACATGCTTTTTCTGAGTTAAAATTGCAAGCGTACTTCATACCCCAGAAGTCTTACTTTTAGGTATATTTATTTCCATTACAGAGGAGCACCCTTTCTGTCTGTATGAGTCACTTTTGTAAGCCAGAGTTAACCACAGTGAAAATAAAGCCATCATGTTGGATATGTTGCAGTGACTGGACAGAGAGATCAGCAGTCACACAAGCACATACATCACGTGTCAATACACAGGTGATAACATCCCCCTTAGGAAATAAGGGCATGTGGGGACCCCCAACTTCAGTTGATAAATGTGGAATTCACTGCCAGAGGATGTAGTGATGGCCACAGGCATAAACAGCCTTATAAGAGGATTACACATATTCATGGAGGAGGGATTTATTAGGAGCTACTAGCCATGATGACTAAAGGGAACCTTCACATTCAGAGGCAATAAACCTCTGAATACCAGTGCCAGGAGGCAACATCAGTGGGAGATCTTGGCCTCTAGCCTTGTTGTCGGACCTCCAGAGGAAACGTTTGGATACAGTGTGAGACAGGATGTTAGACTCGATGGATCACTGTTCTGATCCAGCAGGGCTCTTTTCATGTTCTTAAGTGAATCCCAGAAGCATCTCCATTGCTTCCAAAGTATGGTCCCAACCCTGGTGGACTGAGCAAGAGGGAGGGTCAAAGGGCCAAAAACAATATGGAAATAGGAGTCAGACAACTGGTCCATCTAGTTCAGTATTGCTGGAAAGAACCTTAGCTGCATTTGCAGGGTCTCTGGCACAGAAGTGCCTTTCCTACTCTTTATCTGAAGAAGCCAGAGATTGAAACTTGGATCTTATGCATGGAAATCATGTGCCTGAACTCTGTTCTCCTGAAATATTATCTCATCTGTTGCATATCTGGAAGAAAGTTTTCTGCCTTTTTTATTGAACACATGAAACAGCCCTACACCAAGTCAAACCCTCAGGTGTCTTCCACACAGGGATTGGATTTTGTGGTTTCTCTGTTGCTGGTACAACTGCAGATTAAGCACAGCAGCAACAAGACTTCCATATGTCACATTTCCCCACAGTTTCCCTACCCAAATCCTGTGGAAGGGGCCATGCCCCCCATCCCCAGGCTGCCACCGGGACAAGGAAAATGGCTACCATGTAAACCATAAAATCCAGATTCTCTCTCTACTCACAGTAGCCACTGGCTTTATTGTGATTGTTCCCAAAATTTCACAGCAAAGGAGTTTTGAGAAAGATCAGAGAAAAGCTGGGGACACAGGAAAAACCCCCACCACAAAAGCGTTGAAATTGGGGCACATAACCCATGTAGAATACATCTTGGTGAATCTAGCCCATTATTGTTTTATCCAACTGGTATCACTTTTCCAAGTCATGAGAGCCTTGGAGATGTCAAGGGTTGAACCATGGATCACAAAATATGTTGGGTACCACTGAGTGATTGTCCATTCTAGAAGCTATCTAGGATGCCATTTAAAAAGTGCAAATGTGAAATGTATCTCTGGTTTAAATTTATTTTAAAAAACCCTTGTGCCCCATGTGTCAAAAGTCTGGGAAACCCTAATCTGGGCTAAAATGAAATGGGAGTCCAACGGCACCTTAATGACTAACACCATTTCTTACAGCACAAGTTTTTGTGAGTGGCTGTAAAATGACCATCTGGGGGAGGTCCCCTGCAACTTTGATGTCCCTAGCTTGCACAGGATTCATTCTATACACTCCTGAAGCTCCTGAACCTGTGACTGCCAAGATGATCATTTTGACAGGCACAGGTTCAGGAGGTTCAGGAGTGTATAGAATGCAGGGGACCTCCCCGGATGCTCCTCTATATGCCCTCCAAGTTCGGTATCTCTAGGCTGCACAGGATCTTTTCTATACTCTCCTGAACCTGTACCTGTCAAAATGACTGCCAGCAGTCATTATGACAGGTGAAGATTCAGGAGTGTATAGATCATTTTGACAAGTGCACATAATGGATTCTGAGCAAGCTATAGACATCAAATTCACAAGGGAACTCTGGCTGACTCTCTTCTACCCGGCTTCCAAGTTTGGTGAGGATTGGCTTTATGGGGTCCATGTTACAGTCCCTCAAGGAAAGGTCCCCCAAGCCTCACCAAACTTGGAGGATAGGAGGAGGAGGAGAGATGGTTCATGCCGATTCCCCAGTCCTCCAAGTGAAAAGTGTTTAGTATTTTTAATTACCTATTTGTTCAGAATAAACATTAGCTTAGAGTAAAGCTATTTCAAAGGGGAAATTTAAAAAGCTTTTCTGTTTCTGTATCTTGTAATTAGATCCTTCTCAAGCATGTTTTTGTTCCAATGTTCTCTCAGGTAGAAAAATATTCTTTTTCTTTGCTGCTTGCAAAGCTAGATGAAACAGTTCTGAGAAGGGGAGGAAGGAGTTATGAAGGACTAAATTAAGAAATGTGACTTCAAAGTGAGTAATATGCAGCAATTGCTGGAGATTGACTCTTGGCGTGGAGAGACACATTTACCATTCAGACAGTCTTTGCTACGTGTTTGAGAAAAGAAAATAGCTGTGCTTTAGGAAAACAGGCATACTAATTGAATGGAAATGGAATTGTCTTCCATTAAATTGAAATGCAATTAGCATTAAATAACATGCGAAAGCAGAAGTTACTGAAAATGTTTACATCCATTTATCCACCTTTAAGTGGATGACCGGATTCCAGTGGTATAAGACCGGCAACGTGGTAGAATTGCAATGTTTTCTTTCTGACTCTTCATTTCAGCAGGAGCAGGCTCTGGAAACATTGCTTTCTGTCCCACTTTTAGAGACTGCCTACAGTCCAACAGGGTGCACACACTCTTGAAAACTACAAAATAGGGGAAATGGAGGGGCTCGTTCCTATTCTTACATTAGGTGGTGCTGTGAGAAAGGTGTACTATCCATAAAATAAAATAAATGACAGTGATGGGTTTGGATTAGGGGTGTGCACAAAAAATGATATTTTTTTCCAGTATTCCCAAATCTCAGTACCAGTGTGGTATTCAGATTCAGGAAATATTTGGGAAGCCTGTTTTTTTTTCTGACTCTATTATGCCCTAGGGGAACCATTATAATCAATGGTCCCCATTGGGTATAATGGAGAATCAAGTTGCAAAAGGAGGCAGCCCACGGTTGGCCATGGCAGTGGGAGCTGAGAGCTCCACAACCACCTTGGCTGGGGCTGGCTTCTCTTGCAGCTCCCACCATCCTGGCCAATCCTAGGCTGGCTCCTCATGCAGCTTGGGTTTCCACCCCACCCCCCACTCAATTTATGCTGAATGTGCACACCTAGTTTAGATTCTATTACTTCTTTCTATTAAGCTGGATCATACTATTTCCTTCTTCTTGATGGACCTATACTTGACCTAGAGAAAGCCTTCCTTGAGGGCAGCTTTTTTGTTGAAGGAAGTGTTTCTACATTGGAGGAAGGTTTGGCAGAAGTGGGTGTCAGATCCAACCCATTAGCTCTGGAAACATTTAGTAGGATCTTTTCA
>NW_015168698.1:214777-246517 GCF_001447785.1 Gekko japonicus
TGTTGACATGAACATCTCTGCATCTACCAGCAGAGCACTGATTATGCCATAATCAGATCAACCCCATATACAATGCCAAGAAGAAACTCCTGCCTGAGATCAGATTCAGGTGGGTAGCTGTGTTGGTCTGAAGCAATAGAACAAAGTTTGAATCCAGTGGCACCTTTAAAACCAACAAAGTTTAATTCTGGATATAAGCTTTTGGGTGCATGCAGCCAGTTTGGTGTAGTGGTTAAGTGCACGAACTCTAATCTGGGAGAGCCGGGTTTGATTCCCCACTCCTCCACTTGTACTTGCTGGATGACCTTCAGCAAACCATAGTTCTGGCACAGCTCTTCTTGAAAAAGAGCAGTTTCTGTCAGAGCTCTCTCAGCCCCACCTACCTCACAGGGTTGTCTGTTGTGGGGAGGGGAAGGGGAAGGAGTTTGTAAACCGCTCTGAGACTCCTTTGGGTAGTGAAGGGCAGGGTATAAATCCAATCTGCAAAATCCAGTTTAGAAGAAATCTCCTGCCTGAAACTAGATTCATGTGGGTAGCAGTGTTTCCTCTAAGCAGTGGAGTCTTGTGAGCAAAAATTCTGCTTTGTGGGCTACTGGCATTAAAGTTGTGAGCAAGCGATTTGGCTGCTGCATTAGTTTGCTTTGGAGCCCTCCTTCCTGAGCTAAGACAAAAATGTGTGAGCCGGAGGCTAAAAAACTGTGAGCTAGCCCTAACTCAGCTTAGAGGGAACACTGGTGGGTAGCTGTGTTGGTCTGAAGCAACAGAACAAAGTTTGAGTCCAGTGGCACCTTTAAGACCAACAAAGTTTAATTCTGGATATAAACTTTAGGGCGCATGCAGCCAGTTTGGTGTAGTGGTTAAGTGTGCGGACTCTAATCTGGGAGAGCCGGGTTTGATTCCCCACTCCTCCACTTGTACTTGCTGGATTACCTTGGGCAAGCCATAGTTCTGCAGAATTAAACTTTGTTGGTCTTAAAGGTGCCACTGGACTAAACTTTGTTCTACTGTGTGTGCGTGTGTGTTTGTGAGAGAGAGAGAGAGAGAGAGAGAGAGAGAGAGAGAGAGAGATTCAATTGAATTTTCAGCCAGGGCCAACTTATCCATTAGGCACAGTGCCTAGGGCATACAATACTTTTAGGGGCCCACAAAAATGTTTTTAATTTCTTTTAAAATCAGGAAAAAATGAAATTTTAGGGTCAAAGAAAATGTTTTAATTTTTCCCCCTCACATCAGGGAAAAATTAAATTTTAGGCCCCACAAAAAATCTATTAAATTTTGTCTAAAACAGAAAAAAAATAAAAAGTTGAAGTATTTAAAGTTATATCAAAAATGATTTTAATACTGATATTATTATGGCAGGAGGGGCCACGAAGGCAAAAGTGCCTAGGGCCCACAAAAAGTCATAATGTGGCCCTGTTCCCTGCTTCCTCAAAATACCTGGTAGTTATTATATCATGTTGTTTTACAGCAAGAAGTGTGCAGCATCCAATCCCGGTGAGGAATTGTGCACATGGTATCCATTTATACACAGGATTCTCAATTTCCAGATGTGTATCAAACTGCTGCTTCCCCTATCTGTGGAATCTAGCTGGATTGGGTCCCTAATAATTACCCCTTCCGAATCAGTGACTAACTGCAGGGCAGCACCTGCAAGCCAAGTAGGGGGTTCTACAAACTCAGAAGACTCACAAGATATGCAGGGAAATATTTGTTTGTATACTTTTTAATTGTTGTACTATTATGCTATTAAAGGTCTCTCTCTCTCTCTCTCTCTCTCTCTCTCTCTCTCTCTCTCTCTCTCTCAGTGAGGACTGAAGGCATGAAATGTTGAACATCTGTTGGGGGAAAAGGATAAAATGAAATAAAAATGGTGTATGGAGAAATGGTTGTACTTTAGCCTCTAAGATCTTACAGTATTCTGTAAAGGGATTTGGGTTGGTGAGTGTATTCCCATTTGTTTATCCTTTCTGTAAGTCATCACAGCCTCACAGCTTGTATTCCTGAATGCTGAGCCTATAGTATGAAGGAGCAAATCAATTCCCTACAAGATTCTGTAAACCCATGTCTTCTAAACAGATAAGAGTTTACTGTGGCTTCTGGTTTTGCAGTTAGCTTGTAGAATGCACCACTATAGGAGATGTTACTAGTCAGTATCATGGATGACTTTTTTCATTAAGAAAGGATTAGACAAATTAATGAAAGATAAATGGGTTGGGGTCCTATGAGTCCATCTGCTCTTTCTTGCAATAGAAAATAATTATTTTTTCTACAAAAGATTTAGTGCTGTTGTGGTTGTGGTTAAAAACTAGGTTTGCTATTAAAGATTTACTGAATGCATTTTTCAGTCTGGCTTTTCTGTGCACAATTTTGAGCCCGACAAAATATCTAACCGCCAAAAACCATGTGTCATGTGTGTGCGCCCTGGAATCAAGGAGTCAGAGATATCCTCAATGGTCGCCCTCCAGATGCGGCCGAACATAGGCCTTGAAGGCATTAGAGCACCACCACCCTATGGCACGTATGTTCACCTCAGGTATCCCGAGGCCTGCCCCTAGGAGGGGGCGATGGAGCCATAGATACCCCACATTATTGTACCTTCCTAAGTTCCCAAAGCTCCTCTGGAAAGGGGTCTGAAACGCAGTTGGCTTCCGGTGCCAGTGCGTGGAAACGATCCTCCTGTAAATGAGACAAAGCATCTGCTATGCCATTATCCACACCCAGAACGTGATGTGCAGCGAATGTAATGTTATCAGCCAAGCAGGCTAAAACCAGCCGATGAACCAGCCGCATCACTCGCTCAGACTTAGAAGACTGCTTGTTCACCACCCGCACCACTGCCTGGTTGTGACACAAAAAACGCACCCTCCTGTCTCGAAAGAGGTCCCTCCAAATTACTACCACCACAAGTTCCAAGAAGGTGAGATCCTTGAGAACCACAGATCCTTCCCAGGACTTGGGCCAAGGCCGGGCACACCAGCGGCCCTCCTAAAAGACACCAAGTCTGGCACCCCCTGCTGCATCAGAGTGTATCTGAATGGAATCCTGCAATTCCAGAGGCCGCTCCCAAATGGTGACCCCATTGTACCCGGCCAGAAACTGGAGCCAGATGCCCAAATGCTCCTTAATGCCATTGGTCACCCTTATGCGATGATGAGGTGCCCTGACCCCAGCAGTCACCCTGATTAGCTGGGAGCAGAAGGCCCTTCCCGGCGAAACCACTCAGCAAGCAAAGTTCCAATGTCCCACCAAGGACTGTATTTCCCTCAAGGTGCACTTGGATCATGCCCACACCAACATTATGAGTGCCTGAAGGGCCAAGAGCTTATCCTCCAGCAATCTAGATGCCCCCATCACCGAGTCCAACTGAATACCCAGATAAGTCAACCTCGTTGTCGGCCCCTCGGTCTTATTCACAGCCAATGGGACCCCAAGCTCCTCAGCGAGCCCTTGAAACACCTGTAGAGATTCCGCACAGGCATCATTGTCCCCAGGACCGACGAAGAAAAAATCATCTAAATAATGAGTGATCCCCAAAGTGCCAATCCGTGACTTCGCCGCCCACTCAAGGAAGGTACTCAAAGTTTCAAAGGCTGCACAGGCCACCGCACAGCCCATGGGCATGGCCTTGTCAACATACCAAGCCCCTTGAAATTTGAAACCCAGCAGGCAAAAATCATCCAGGCGGACCAGAAGCAACCAGAAGGCCAACTAAATATCCAGTCTCTGTTGGTTGGGTGGGGATGGCAAGCGGCCTGCAACACTTTTTAAAGGCCTCCCCTTCTGATCACCTTGTTGCATTGCCATTGGCCAGGGGATGGAGGGTAGGTGCCTATTTTCCAGCCACTCACCCGGCCCCACCCTCTAACACCATGTCTGGTCATCCTCTTCATCCAGGTGGCTCAGGGGGCACGGACCACCTCTGGCGATAGTGGGGCATGTGGGTGGCCTTCTGTCCCTCTGCCGACTTTCTGTGTCCTGGACACACCCAGGTCACTATAAGCGACTCCCCCCCAAGTCGCTCCCACTTGCCTTGCGGGCCTCCAACCCACTTCCACAAGTGCACTGCCATGCCCGGCTACAATGCTTAGGTGCTGGCAGACTCAAAAGTGGCTGAGGTGGAGCCAGCAGCACCAGGAGGGCGCCCCTCCACCACCCTCCCTATCGGGCAAAGTCAACGGTGCCCCTTTTTCTACCAAGCCACAGGTGGGGAGGGGGCAGCCCACCTAGCACCTAACCCCACCTTCACAAAGAGCTGACCCAGCCTCCCCCAGTGGTCTAGCCATTGCACTTGCCCAGAGCTGGGGGGGCACCTGCTCCACGACACTGCACTCATCCAGGCCCTCTTCTAGCGCCCATTACATTGGTTGCCACAATGGACCTTTCTCCTAGTTTATTATATTTGCTATCTTGCAAAGATAAGGCTGTTACCCTATCCATAGTTTGTTATTTAAGTACTCCTTAAAGATTTGTCCAAAGATATAATTAATTCATGCCTAAGTGTTTATTTGCATACAGGCACTCTTTTTGCACTGGAATTGGAATCAGCTAAACTATTAATTGGCTGTAAAATAATAGGCTTAGACAAATTCTTGCACTACTTTCTTATTGCTGCCCACCCTCCTATTCTACCTAGCCTACCTGACATAAAAATGTTGGAATGGCCATGAACATTCTATGCAATCATGTTTGCTACCCAATCAGTATGGGAGGCTTCACTGTCCCCACCTCTCAACACAGTGAAATATAGATCTCAGTGCTAAAGCTACATCTATTATCTGCCTTTTAATTCCAAGACAGATTGCTTAGAAATTATGTTTATCAACAGGGTTTTTTTAATTAACATAAACCGACATACTTGTAGTTGTGTTCAGGTGCTTTCATATTAGATGCAGTTGGGAATTTGGGTTTTAAGCAGTCTATGAACCCCTGCACTGAGAAAGCTCAGCCAATTCAGACAACCATCAGGCAAATTCTTATAGCACTTTTGTTTTCTATTAAATAATGGCAGACTTGCTCCAGTTGGCAGGGCAGCAAACCAACTTTTCTCCCTCTTCGTGACTTTGAAATACTGTTTAATTAAAAAAAATATCTGCTCTAAATGAAGTTCTTAAAGCATTAGAATGTTTCTATTTTTACCAGGGTAATTACATCTTCCTCAGAAGTGCTTGCAGGTAGAAATTTTATTTATTCCAGCCAGAAAAGAGTAATTATAAGAAGGTTTGATTCTGAAAATAAATTGCAGAGGGATCAGTCATCTTGTCTTCAAGGCACAATGTAGGTGTATTGTGTGAGTGAGTGTGTGTGAAAGGCAATTCACAGTAGGGACTGGGGTAGCAGGATTTTTCTGCATGTAAGATGCTCCTAGATGAAGAGGTTTTCACTGCTAACCACTGTTGGTTAAATCAGAGGATTGTCTAATGTCAGTGTCTTGCTCTGTCATTGATATATGTGTATACAAGAGAAAGTTCTGGCACCACCCAGCTTCCTTTTGACATGATAGGTTCCCAGGGCTGATACCAAGGTTTGGATACCCAGGCCAGCAGCAGGTTCACTGTTGACACTGGACTCACTTCCTGGTCGCGACTATACAATGGCACATTCTATGCTGCCTTTTCCAGCCTCTTCTGGGATGATATTACCTTCTTACTGGGAGCATAGCTGTAGTATTAACAATGTACAGCAGGGAACTGGGACTGTCAAGTTTATCTCACGCACCACCAATCAAATCCTACCACTTTTTTGCCACTGGGAGCTGGGCAGACCCCACCCAGCAAGCAGATGAGGTAGCAATCAGTGGATCTCTGCAGTCAAATGCCAATTGTGTCGTCTTTTGGATGTGCCACTCTGTTGATTGTACTGATTTATTCTATGTAATTCACCTTGAATCCCAGTGAGAAAGGCAGACAGTCAATCAATCAATCAATAAGATTTCCCAAATCCAATTAGAAATCATGGTAGCATGTGTTGCTCTGTGTTAGATCGCGCTAACAAAGGACTCGTAGAGTGATTCAGCAAGTGATTCAGCTTTATTTAGAAGTAACGAACAAGCACTAACTCAGTAAGAAACCAGAACAGAAAACAGTGGGAGCTTATGCTCCTTTTAAACATAACCGGGCTAATGTAGCCACGCCTATTTACAAATAACAACCAATGAGATTGCTAGGATTAAGACCAATGGGAGTCTTTCCCTCCTAGGGAATGGTATCGTTCTGATTGGTCGCTGTTACGAAGCAACCAATAGGAAGTTCGCTCAGAGGAGCCCTGGTCTGGCTCGAAGCTTAACATGGGAGTCCTATGAGGTGATTCATGTAATCATTTCAATACATTACACTCTGGAATTCATTTCTACCTCTATTCTACCTCAATTGGGGAAGCTTGGGATCTATTTAAAACTACGATCCTAGAAGCTCAAAAAATATATATTCCGCAGGTTAGGAAAGGCACAAACAGGTATAGGAAAAAGCCTGCATGGTTAACAAACAGAGTAATGGAGGCTGTAAAAAGTAAAAAGAATTCCTTTAAGCAGTGGAAAGCTAGTCACAGTGAGGCTGATAAAACGGAACACAGGCTATGGCAAATAAAATGCAAGTCTGAGGTCAGGCAGGCAAAAAGGGAATATGAGGAGCATATAGCAAAAAACGTAAAAACCAACAATAAAACTTTCTTCAAATACATTACAAACAGGAAACCAGCCAGGGAGGCAGTGGGGCCCTTGGACGACCAAGGGGTAAAAGGAGTATTGAAGGATGATGATATAACCCCAGGAAGCCACAAGTGCCCGTTTGCATAATTTCGTGCGAAAACCTTGTCCCCTTTTTCAAACATGCGCACCTTCGGTTGCGCAGTGGTACGCTCGGACTGATCTTCTGATAGGTCTGGGTGCATACGGTTCAAACGGGTCGTGAGTCTCCGCCCCATTAACAATTCGGCCGGACTACGGCCTGTAGCACTACAGGGGGTGGTGTGCTGCAGCAAAAGAAAGGAGCCCAGCCTCTGGCTCCAGTCCCCTTCGTCCATTTTACCCAGGGCCTCTTTGGCCGTCCTGACCATCCGTTCGGCTTGGCCATTAGATGCCGGATGGAAAGGGGCCGAAGTCATTTGGCGTATGCCATTACTCGTGAGGAAGAGCCTAAATTCCTCAGACACAAATTGAGGCCCGTTGTCACTGACGATGACGTCAGGCAACCCGTGGGTGGCAAAAAGTCGGCGGAGCGCATGGATCACAGCAAGTGATGTGGTCGATTTCATATGCACGACCTCCAGCCATTTGGACATGGCGTCCACCACAATTAGGAACATTTGCCCTTGGAGAGGGCCAGCAAAATCTATATGCAATCTGGCCCAGGGTTTACCAGATGACTCCCAGCCTTGGGGTGTAGCTTGTGGGGGATCGGGTCTGACTTGCTGGCATTTGGGACACCCTCGTACCCATTCTTCGATCTCTTTGTCCAGCCCCGGCCACCAGACATACCCTCTGGCCAACGCTTTGGTGTGTACCATACCGGGGTGACCCTCGTGCAGCGACTCTAACACTCTCGTCCTGAGTTTGTCAGGAACCACCACCCTGTTCCCCCATAATACACAGCCCTTAGAAATGGATAGTTCATTTTGACGGCTTTTGTAAGGGCCGAACTCCGGTTCAACGCTTCCAACCGGCCACCCCCTCCAAACCCAGTTTAATACTCGGGACAGCACGCTATCCTTGGCCGTGTGTGCTGCAATGTCCCTGGATGATACCTGGAAAAAGTGCAGAAAAGGGCAACTCGAATGATAAAAGGGTTGGAACACTTTCCCTATGAGGAAAGGTTAAAGCGCTTAGGGCTCTTTAGCTTGGAGAAAAGACGACTGAGGGGTGACATGATCGAGGTTTATAAGATTATGCATGGGAAAGAGCAGGTAAAGAAAGAGGTACTTTTCTCCCTTTCTCACAATACAAGAACTCGTGGGCACTCCATGAAACTGCAGAGCGGTCGGGTTAGAACGGATAAAAGGAAGTACTTCTTCACCCAAAGAGTGATTAACACATGGAATTCACTGCCACAGGAAGTGGTGGGTGCTACAAGCATGGACGGCTTCAAAAGGGAATTAGATAAGCATATGGAGCAGAGGTCCATCAGTGGCTATTAGCCACAAGGTATAGCTAGGGGCTCTGGGGCAAGTGATGCTCTGTCTTCTTGGTGCTTGGGGGGGGGGGTCAACAGTGGGAGGGCTTCTAATGTCCTGGCCCCACTGCTGGACCTCCTGATGGCACTGGTATTTCTGGCCACTGTGTGACACAGAGTGTTGGACTGGATGGGCCTTTGGCCTGATCCAACATTGGCGTCTCTTATGTTCTTATGTTCTTATGTACTCATTTCCACACTCTGTATCGAAACCCTGTCCTAAACCTCAAAGCATTCTCTCATTAGTAGAAGTCTGCAGATATGGACACCACCTTCGCCTAAGGCACATGACCTATTTTTGGACCATGATGCAGCAGAAAGATTTCTAGTTCAGCACCAACGTAAGCTCATAGTTGGAAGGGAAGGCAGGCAACCTCCCAGCAGGCCTTGTTTGCTGGCTGGTGACTGAGTCCAGAAAGACTTTTTCATCACTTCAGCCCCAGGGCAACTGACACGTGAAGCGAAATTGCTGCTGGGAAAGGAGGGAAAGCAAGATTGCCTGGGGGAGGCTACAGCCAGGCTAGTCTCCTTTCACCTTGCTGGTCTTCTTGGTAGAAGGGAAAGGATGTCAACCAGATGATATTTCCTGCTTCTACTTTTTTTTAAAAAAGCCTTAGAATCTCACACTGGTTTTCCCTCTCACACATCTCCTGGCCACTGTAAAACATGAATGTTCATAGTGAGAGTAACAAACTACCTTTCTGTCTGCAGGAAGACAAATCAATTACAACAACTCGCAAATGTTCTTATGATTAATTCACAGCATGTGGCGGTCAGCAGATGCAAAGCCTTGGTGACTTTGGTGTTGTTTCAAATGGACAAGTTGTTATTCTATTTAGGGGCCAGTCAGGAATTGTTGACTCAGGAAAATTTTCTGATGTCAATGATGTCTTGGATAGGAAAGCACCTATTGATTACTCCTTTATTGATGCAACAAAGGATTTATTTCAGCAAGGACTCGCATGATCAAGCCCAGAGAGAGGGCAGCATCCCTTTGAGCTTTGTGTCCTTTCAATTTAAGATGGTTTTTATGTGCTTTGTTTTCTGGACCTCTGGTATATATTCCTATTATCATTCCTTGGGGACTCTATTTAGGTGGCATAAAATGTTTTAAATAAAACAAATAAATAAAACCAATGTCCCAAAATTATTACAATTCCTTTTCATAAGCAAAATTATTTAAAATTGGATACATCTGGATAGCCATGCTGTTCTTAGGATTAGTTCTCAGACCCAGTCTACCTTTGTGGTCGAATAAGGTGATACAGTCTGGACCTAGGCCTCCCATTTACCCACTTGGGGCACATACCCAGCCCCAGTTCCCTGCTCCCTGAATAACCGTGGAGCAGAAGTAAAAATGGCCTCCACAAAGGAATGCCCTTTAGTGTCTATGGTAAGGAACATAGAGATGAAGGGAGGCAGCCTATTGTGTCATCTGGAAGTCACCTCACATCCTCCCCAAACTCTGCCTCCAAGTCTCCACTCCCCTATATCTCCCAGCATTTTCTAAGGAACCCTATCCAAACATGATAGATTACATTGGAGGAGCACAAATTGCAGGAGGGAACCAAAATGTTTGAAAGTCTGCAAATACCTCTGCAAGTAGAAAACTAGCACAATTAGGAAGCTGGGCTCATATCTTTCTCCCTGATGTGCTAATTCCTTACTTAGAATCTGTTGGATCCCCAAGCATCGAGAATAAATCCACGTTTTCAAGAAAAGCAAAATTTATTTCAAAGCGTTGAAGACATACTCAAACACGTTCTTTGTTAGAACTGGGGATACACAGTTAGGTCAAGCATAATAAAGGAACTTCAAACAGATACAGATCCAATGAACAGCTTTCCCGCTGGCGGGCTAATGAAACGGTTGCGCGCCCAGTACATGGGAACCAGGCAGAACATCAGACAAAACACAGGTGCAGTACTCATGGGAAAATCAATAGGCAAGCATTACAGCATCTTCTCCCCCACACAACCTCCAGCAGTTATCTTTTGCATTCCAACGCAGGAGCAGGATGATAGAAACCAAGCCGGGTGTAACAGGGAAAGGATATGTACACAGAGGTCACAGAAAACAGAATGGCAGCTTGCTGACATACTGCCCCCCTTAAAATACACTTACAACACACCTCCCGGGCTGGGCGGGAGACCTCCCGGGCTGGGCGGGAGACCTCCCGGTTTGTCCGGGAACCTTCTGTGGAAACTACGGATCAGGTAAGGGGCCCGAATATCCCCTTCTTCCACCCATTCGCGGTGCTGGGGACCGAAATCAACCCATTCGATAAGGTACCAGAGTTTACCACGTTTCACTTTACAATCAAGGATATCAGCGATCTCAAAATGTTCATCCCCTTCCAAAATGACAGGTGGAGGAGGAGTAACTGCTGGTCTCCAGGGAGACGGGCCAGGATCCTTCTTCAACAGGCTCATGTGAAAAACAGAATGCAGAGCACGTAAATTCTTAGGCAAAACAACATCAACCGCCACATCATTTATGACTTTACGCACTTTGAATGGACCAATGAACTTCCACCCCAATTTCCTGCTAGGCCGCAGCATCTTAATGTTCTTGGTCGAGACATACACAAGATCCCCAGGTTTCAGATCAAACCCCACCACCCTACCCTTGTCTGCCTGGGTCTTGTAAGCAGCCTTGGCTGCGTCAAGTGTTTGGCATAGCAGAGGCCATGCTTTTTGCAAGGACATACACCATGTATCAGCATCCCCCACAGGACGTTGGCCCATCCCCTCCAAGAAAGGGAGGGGGGGACTGTCGTAACCAGATACAGCTTTATAAGGAGACATGCCTGTGGAGCTATGGACCGTATTGTTATAACAATATTCAGCAAGAGGCAATAATTCACACCAATCATTCTGTTGATAATTAGTAAAACAACGCAGATATTGTTCCAGAGTCTGATTAACCCTTTCCGTTTGTCCGTCAGTTTCAGGATGATACGCGCTGCTGAGCCCTTGTTCGACCCCTAAAATGGAAAGAAGTTCCCTCCAAAATTTAGAAACAAATTGGGTCCCCCTGTCAGAAATTAACTTAGCAGGTAATTGATGAATTTTCACCACGTGGGACATAAACGATTTCGCCAACCTCTGAGCTGTAGGCAAGGAAGGAAAAGGCACAAAATGAGCTTGCTTAGAAAACAAATCAACAACCACCCAAATAACAGTGTTCCCTTTGCTCGCAGGGAGGTCAGTAATAAAGTCCATGGACACCACTTCCCATGGTCTCGACGGAGTAGGGAGTGGCTGCAGTAAACCAGGAGGCTTGCCCATCCTGGGTTTAGTTAAGGCACAGGTTTGGCAGGACCTAACAAACATCAAGAGGTCTTTGCGCATTTGTGGCCACCAGAATTGTCTGCGGATGAGTTGCAAAGATTTAACGAAACTCCAATGCCCTGCCAGTTTCGAACCGTGAGCAGACTCCATCACCTCCCTCCTCATCGAAATAGGCACATACAATTTGTCTCCAGAATAAATCAGACCTTCAGGGCTACGGACACAATCAGGTAATGTCTTAAGGGAGGCATCATCCTCAGCAGTAAAAGCAGAAAGATATTTCTGGACCCAGGCCCCCCCTCCCACAGGGAACAGGGAAGGCGAAGTCTCATCAGAGTGTGGAATCGTTCGCGCTTGCGCCCGGGTGACCACGGCCCCCCCCAGATGGGAGGGGGAAAAAACAGAGTCCATGATGATCTCACGCTGACTGTCATGTTGTGGGAGGCGTGAAAGCGCGTCAGCCAGGGAATTAGCCGCCCCCGGGAAATGACGAAGTGTGAATCGAAACTTAGCGAAGAAGTCCGCCCAACGAAGTTGCTTAGCGTTGAGAGAACGGGGGGATTTCAGCATCTCCAGATTCTTATGATCAGTCCAGACTTCAAACGGCAGTTGCGCCCCCTCCAGCCACTGCCTCCAAGTGGAGAGAGCCAGCCGGATCGCTGACGCTTCCTTTTCCCAAATCCCCCAGTTTCGTTCGGCATCAGAAAACTTTTTAGACACAAATGCCAGGGGATGTAACCGACCATCTTCCCCTTCTTGCAAAATAGCGGCCCCCATAGCCACATCCGAGGCATCAGTTTGGACAATAAACTTCTTAGATTCATCAGGGCGCGCCAGCACCGGCTCGGAGGTGAACATCAGTTTAAGTTTCTCAAAAGCCTCTGCGCAAGCAGGGGACCATTTAAGCGGGGCGCCAGGTTTCGTAGCATCAAAACCCTTCCCTTTGGTCTTTAGCAACTCAGTCAGGGGAAGGGCAATTTGCGCGAAATTCTGGATGAAATTTCTGTAAAAATTGGCAAATCCGAGGAACATTTGCAATTGTTTGCGGGTCCTGGGGGGCTCCCAGTCAAGTACAGCCTGAATTTTAGCAGGGTCCATTTCAACCTTCCCCCCAGAGATGCGGTATCCCAAAAAGTCAATGCATGTCTTGTGGAATTCACATTTTGACAGCTTAGCAAACAAGTGGTGTTCATAAAGTCGCTTAAGGACCTGGCGCACCAATTTAATATGCGACTGGAGGTCCTGAGAGTACAGCAACACATCATCAAGGTAAAGGACCACTCCTTTGAATAGAAACTCATGTAGGACCTCATTGATTAGGTTCATGAAGACCCCCGGAGCCCCTTGAAGGCCGAAGGGCATAACGAGGTACTCAAACTGCCCCAAAGGGGTATTAAATGCAGTCTTACTTTCATCCCCCTCCCGGATGCGCACACGGAAATATGCATCCCGGAGGTCAAGTTTCGAGAAGATCTTGCCCTTGGTGGCCTCAGCTACCAAGTCCTTAATTAATGGGAGGGGGTAAGCATTGGACAAAGAAACAGCGTTCAAACCCCTATAGTCAGTGCACAACCTAAGCCCCCCGTCCTTCTTCTTTCGGAAAAGTACAGGCGCGGCGAAAGGGGAGGAAGCCGGGCGAATGAAACCTCGGGCTAGGTTTTTATCAATAAAGTTCCGCAGTTCGACTTTTTCAGCCGGCCCCATCGCATAAATTTTACCTTTGGGTAATTTACAGTCAGGCAAAAGTTCAATAGCACAGTCAGTCGAGCGATGAGGGGGCAATTCGTTAGCTTCCTCTTCGCCAAACACCTTTGCCAAGTCTCTATACTCTCGAGGCAAAGAAGCTAACTCTTCCGGTTGCAAAGTGCCGCAGGGGAACTGTGTGGTCGGCTGGTCCCCCCACGAATCCACCCAGCAGTGATCCACACACTTAGCCGACACAAATTTGACAACCCCTTCTTCCCACAAGATGTAAGGGTCATGGGTAAACAACCAGGGACTCCCCAGTACTAAGTCGAACTGCGATTTAGGGGTGACAATGAAGGACCTGGATTCCCAATGATCTCCCGCCCCCAACCGCAAAGCCATAGTCTCGTGCGTACAAGGTTCCATGGGTGCCCCATCCATCTGAGTAAAAATGATGGGGGACTTCAAGGGGACTATCCCCGCTTCCAGTGCAACTAACACTCTAGGGCTGATGAGATCCCTCCCACACCCAGAATCAATCAACGCTCTTACCCTAACGTGGGTTCCTAGGAGCGGATTCATTAAGGAGACAGTCACGAAAAATAGGGAAGGGGTTTCTCTCACCACCTTGGGCGCAGCATTAGAATGGCCTTGTCGTTTTGCGCCTCTCACAACAGGCCGTTGTCGTTTTCCGCCGTTTCAGCCACCAGCTCTTCTTCGGACTCGGCGGCAGCCGGTTCATTTTCCCCCGAACCTTGGGCTGCCTGCAGAGCTTTGGAGAAACGCGGTTTAGCCATCCCCTTCTTCCCCGACAGCGGTGTCTTCGGGCTTGGGGTAGGCGGCTTGTCTTTGACTTGACGGCTGCCACAATCCACAGCGAAATGCCCCTTCTCCCCGCACTTGAGACAGAGCCCCATCTTCATCCGTAGTTCCCTTGCCGATTCCGACAGGCGTTGAGTCTTGGGTTTAGAGGCACCGACAGCGGCGGGTCTGTTGGTCGTAGCAGCCAGGTCGAGTTTGATGGTGGTGAGCCGGTCTTCTGCATTTTCAGCTTCTTGGGTCCAGGCCATCAGGGAGACAGGGTTGACAGTTTTCAGAACCGTTTCTCGGATTTCTGCGTTGAGACCCAAGCGATACATCTCAGCCAATATATGATCAGGGTAGTCTCGGAGCTTAGCTGCTTGCTTGTGGAATTCCAGAGTGTACTCGCGAACCGACTTCTTGTTCTGGCGGTAGGTCCGGAGGAACGCTTTAGCTCTTTGACTCGCGTTGACATCTTCGAATCTCGCCCTCAGCGCCCACATGAATGCTCGCAAATTCAAAAGTTCCGGACCGCGGTCGTTGTGCAGTCCAACATACCATGTGGCGGCGTCTCCTTTCAGTCTTGCCGAGATGACATCAATGAGACCAGCTTCATTTCGGAACAGGTGTCGACTCTCTTCTACGAATTTATGCACCCTCACCGTGAAGAAAGCGAGTTCATCCGGGTTGCCGTCGAAGGTAGCCTCCAGCAGATCCTTGGGTCTGGGTCGTGGAGGCCTCACCAACGGGCCCAGCTGCCCCGGAGCTCCCCTGGGAGGGAAACCCGGTACAACCGGTGGCCCTGCTGGTATTGGCCTCAGCGGCGGCGGCAGACCCGGCACCGGCGGACCCCCTGGCATCGGCGGCTGCGCAGGCACTGGCGGAGGCGGTCTCACCGGCTGCTGGACAGGTACCTGCTGCGCGGGAACTCCCGGTGCTTGCAGCGGCTGAGCAGGCATCGGCGGCGCGGGAAATCCCGGTGCAGGAGCAACTTGCAACTGCGCGGCGTGTGCGTCCAGGAAATTGGCCATTCTAACGTCCAACATTCCCGGCAGGCCTTCCATCACATCCTGGAATGCCCGCATTAAGTCTCTCACCGAGTCTTCCAGTTCTGCTAGACGTTCCCCGGTAGTTTCCTCCGGGATGGGGTCCCGAGGGCGATAATCCGGGGGTGGGTCGTAGTCCTCTTCCGTTTGGAAGGCTCCGGTGCCCTCCTCATCTTCTGCGTGACCACGCGGTCCCGACGGCTCGAACATCCACTCCTCGAGGTCCTGCTTGGGGCTCCCCTTCTCCGAGGTAGACCCAGGTTCCGGGAACAATCCCTTGTCAAACAGACTCTCACGTAATCCGCTCCCCCGACGGGAGTACACCTCACGGGTGCCTTGGGTGTTGTACATAGTCCAATCATCCTGCTGGTGAGTCTTCCGCGGACCCCATTGCGAAGGGGTCGGAGGCGGCCAAGACAGATGTGCAGGCAGGCGGGGAATCGTTCCCCCCACGGCACCCTCCATCGAGGCTGCAGTCGTGAACACCAAAGACGCGGAGGTTTGTGGGACCGATCCCGAGTCCCCCTCCGTGTTAGGTAGATTTCCCTCAATTCCGCTCATGATCTTGTCAGATTCGGAACGATAGGAAAAGGGAGTTCTAACAATATGTTGGATCCCCAAGCATCGAGAATAAATCCACGTTTTAAAGAAAAGCAAAATTTATTTCAAAGCGTTGAAGACATACTCAAACACGTTCTTTGTTAGAACTGGGGATACACAGTTAGGTCAAGCATAATAAAGGAACTTCAAACAGATACAGATCCAATGAATATCTTTCCCGCTGGCGGGCTAAGGAAACGGTTGCGCGCCCAGTACATGGGAACCAGGCAGAACATCAGACAAAACACAGGTGCAGTACTCATGGGAAAATCAATAGGCAAGCATTACAGCATCTTCTCCCCCACACAACCTCCAGCAGTTATCTTTTGCATTCCAACGCAGGAGCAGGATGATAGAAACCAAGCCGGGTGTAACAGGGAAAGGATATGTACACAGAGGTCACAGAAAACAGAATGGCAGCTTGCTGACAGAATCATAGAATCATAGAGTTGGTAGGGACCTCCAGGCATCATCTAGTCAACTCCCTGCACAATGCAGGAAATTCACAAATACCTCCCCCTCCCTCCCCCCCAGTGACCCCTGTTCCATGCCCAGAAGATGACAAAAAACCTCCAGGATCCCTGGCCATATTGGCCTGGAGAAAAAATTGCTTCCTGACCCCAAAGTGGTGATCAGCATTTCCCTGGACATGTAAGAAAAGGCCATGAGAACTAAGCACTGATGCAACCCTTCCTGCCCTCCCTCTCATGATCTGCCTAAGTTCACAAAATCAGCATTGCTGTCAGATGGCCATCTAGCCTCTGCTTAAAAACCTCCAAAGAAGCAGAGCCCACCTCCTCCTGAGGAAATCTGTTCCACTGAGGAACCACACTAACTGTCAGGATGTTCTTCCTAATGTTTAGCCAAAAACTCTTTTGATTTAATTTCAACCCATTGGTTCTGGTCCGACCTTCTGGGGCAACAGAAAACAACTCTGCTGCACCATCCTCTATATGACAGCCCTTCAAGTACTTGAAGATGGTTATCATATCACCTCTCAGCCGTCTCCTCTTCAGGCTAAACATACATGCTCGCTACTTACAAGGTAGTTTTTATTCCTTTTGTGGGAGCCTTCAAAAACAACATCTGTCATCTACAAACTGAAGTGCTCCAATACATGTCATCATTTCCTGAGCTGGGGTAGCTGCCAAGGCTCACGGCTTCTGGCAGGGCTCACTGCTGCTCCCCACCTACATGTCCTTCCCCTACTCACAAGCCCTCTCACCACTCATGGTCCTAACTGCATGTCTTCCCCAGTGCTGCTGGGAGTGAAGGCATTAGGAGGGCTCACAAGCCAGTGGGAAAGGATGTCTAGGTGGGCAGTGGGGGACGGGTACACAGGCAGGTGGATGGGAACAGGGGTATGATGACAGGTGTAGGAGAAGAGGCCCAGGAACTTTCTGCCTGCCCCCCCCCCCCAAAAAAATGCTAGAACTGACACTGACTCCGTCCCACTTTCTCAAGGTTCTTACCATCTCATTCTCTATTGTGTGTGTAGCCCAGATATCAGAAACAGGAGATTAAGCTGTGAACTCATTTCTGGACTGCACCACTTCAGAACAAGCTGACTTCTCAGTCCCCAGTTAGATATAGTATCAGTCAGCAGCACCTCTGTCTTATCTTAGACTGAGGTTCAGTTGTTGGTCCTCATCCAGCACATCTGATGCAGTTGAAAAGGTTCGTATTTACTCTCTATTATCATTAAAGAGAAAGTCACCTATGGTATAAATAATACATGCTAACCAAATAGTTTTTGTCGTTTATAATGAGAAAGTGTAAGATTCATCTTTCTCTTGCACAAGATGGCACTGAAAAAGAACTGCCTCTTCTCTGGTTGGATATAGAAGTGACATTAGCAATGTATGCAATACATTATTCCCAAGATAAAGAGATCTAGAAGTTTACTTGGCTATATAACCAGAGGATAATTTGCCAAATGAAAGCAGCAAGAGTCACTTAGTCCTTGCCAGGTGGCAGGAAACTGTTTTTTTTGGCCAATTCCTCACTGTCATTTTTGTCACTCATTTTTCCCCATTGCTTTGGGTCTCCCCCCAAACACCTTTTCCTAGGGCTGCCAAATCCCCCCGGGGAGCGGATTTCCCCCCGCTTTGGAGGCCCGATTTCCGCCGCCGCGGAATTGGGCCCCGGGGGAAACCCCACCCCGGCATGCACGTCACCCGAATGTGACGTGATTACGCCGGGTACGCTGGGGGCGGGGCCATAGCCATTTGAGGGGAAAACATAGAGTTTTCCCCTCAAATGGCTGTGGCCCCACCCCCAGTGTACCCGTCGTCATGACGTCACATCCAGCTGACGTGTATGCGGCGCGCGCGCTCGGGACACCGTCCAGGAGCCCCCCGCCGCAGGAATAAACAGGTTTGGCAACCCTACCTTTTCCACATGTGTTTTGCTTCCCCTGGGATTACTAGAAAGAGCAAAACACTTGGGGGGGGGGACCCTGAAGCAATAGGGACAAACAAGTGACAAAAATAACAGTGCTACACCAACAGGGTAGAATTCAAAAGCCCATATCAAACTTAGATGAAGTGTTTCAAAACTTCCAGTGGCACCTTTAAGACCAACAAAGGTTTATTCAAGGTATGAACTTTCATGTGAACACACATGAAGTTTTCAGTTTATCTTGTTGATTGTAGGTTTCAGATTCTAAGGTCTTCAAATCTATCTTAATAGTTGTCTGACTACAAGTTTACAAGTCTGTCCGTGATATCACAGCAGCTAATCCAGTGAGAAGAAGAGTGTTTGTGATCTCCCACAAGTATTGGACAAATGGTATGCATTCCATTCTGTACTCTCCCTTTCATTTTGCTTCATCTAGTGTTCTGTTGCAAATCCTTCTGATGATCCAAAACAATTTTCTGTGAATTTTACTTGCATAGATGTAGCTAATGCATGTTTGGATATGTAGCCAGTTTGGTGTAGTGGTTAAGAGCAGCAGACTTTTATCTGGAGAACTGGGTTTGATTCCCCACTCCTCCACATAAATCAGCTGAGTGAACTTGGGTCAGTCACAGTTCTCTCAGAGCTGGTCTTTAAACAAAAGTTCTCTCAGACCTCTCTCAGCCCCACCTACCTCACAGGGTGTCTGTTGTGGGGAGAGGAAGGGAAGGAGAGTTTAAGCTGTTCTGAGACTCCGAGTGAAGGATGGGGTATAAATCCAATCTTCTTCTTCTCCTTCCTCTTCCTCCTCCTCCTGATATGCAATTATGCATATTGGATATCTGCTACAATATGTACTTTCATTGTACTTCCACAATCCTTATTCTAATAGCCAAAATGTGAGGATACTTATTTCTACCAACAGGGGGCTCACTCTCCCCCAACAGCTTTTCCTACATAGTCAGTAGACTTCCTGAGTTTGTAGAAAAATCCAAAAACTAAAAAAATCCCTTCAGGGATGGCTGAATTCCGCCCAAAACCTTTTGAAATGGCATCTGCAGGGATCTGCTTCAGGCATCAACGTTGAGAGTTTAGAATGTTCGGGGGTGGGGGGGCTTCTAACTGGCTCTGTCAGTAAAAGGGTGGCAGAAGGACCCTTTCCAGGCCTTTTTGGCCTTTCAGGGAGGGAGGGAGGGAGCCTTGGGGCCAGGCCTCACAAGAGTTGCCAGTGCCAGGCTGGGGGATTTCTAGAGATTTTGTGGTGGAGGGCTGGGTTTGGGAAGGGAGAGGCCTCAGCTGGGTATAATGCCACAGAGTCCACCCTCCAAAGCAGCCATTTTCTCCAGGGAGACAGACCTCTGCTGTCAAGAGTCCAGTTGTAATTCTGGGGGGTCTCCAGGTCCCATTTGGAGGTTGGCAACTCCAGGCCTGGGAGCAGTCTAGAGTTGCCAGGTCCCCCCTGATTTGCATGACTCAACTAGCTTCGGCTGCTTGCTACTGTTCAGCAGCCGCCACCCTATGGAAGCCAGTGAGGTGCAGCAGTTAGAGCTTCAAAGTAGGGTCTGCAAGACCCAGGTTCAGTTCCTCATCTTGCAGTGGAAGCTGACTGCGTGATTTTGGACCAGTCACATATTTCAGCCTAACCAACCTCACAGGGTTGTTGTGCAGATAAAAAGGAGGAGGGAATGATGAAAGCTGCTTTTGTCCCCCACTGTGGCGAAAGACTGTAATTTTCCTAGATAGAGGCTGGGGGGTGGAGATGGAAAGCAGAAGATAGAGAGGCAGATAAAGATAGGTTGGCTGTTGGGTGGGAAGGAAATAGGGTTGCCAACTCCAAGTTGGGAAATCCCTGGACATTTGAGGGGTGAAGCCTGGAGAGGTTGGGATTTGAGGAGGGGAGGAACTTTGGACTGGTGCAATGTCATAGACTCCACCCTCCAGCCATTTCCTCCATGAGAACCACCATTGCCAGCCTCCGGGTGAGGACTGGAGATCACCCAGAATTACAACTGTTGTCCAGGTGACAGAGATCAGTTCCCATGGATAAAATGGCTGTTTTGGAGGGTTGAGTCTATGGCATCATACCCTGCTGAGGCTGCTTGCCTCCCGAAGCCTCACTGTCCCAAGGCTCCACCCCCAAATATCCAGGAATTTCCCAACCTGGAGCTGGCAGCCCAAAGGTGAATTGATCTCTGTAGCTGGGAGATCCGTTGTGATTCCCAGAGTGCTGCCACTGCTGCTGTGGGGGGAGAGGAAGCAGGTGGGTGGCTGGGAGCACTGCAACCACCGCCACTGCTGCTCTGCAGAATGGAGGAGGAAGCAGGCAGGAGGCTGGGAGAGTGATGGGGCAGAAAGAAAGAATGGTGGGGTGGGGGCGGAAAGAGAAAGAGGGATGAAGTGGGGAGGCAGAAAAAGAGAAAGATGACAGGTCAGAAAGAGAGAGGAAGTCACATGCATGGAGGAGAAACAGAGAGTAAGAAAAGGGGGGCAGAGGGAAGAAATAGTGTGAGAGAGGTAGGGGGTGAGGAGAGGAAGCAAAGATGTGACGAATGAGATAACCATCTCGCAAGTTTCTTGCAGGTCTCCACTTGTAAAATATATATACATACAAATATGTATCAATACTTGATAATATATATCATATATAATATACACACACACATATATATCCAAGTATGTATCCTTAACAAATCTAGGACAAATATCACATGCCAGGAAGAATTCAAAAGCATCCCCATTTGTCACCTGCAAACCCATTATTACTTCAGAGCTCATCAGATGTAGGCATCAAGAGATGAAGTTCAGAGATCCAGAAGGAGATTGTAATAGTGGTGATTAGGAAAATAAAGTCAGATGAGCCACTGAAATGAAATACATCAGTGCTTACTGAATCCATATTGTGATCTGTATACACGTAGGGGCCCTGACCAGGGCCGGCCCCAGCCTTTTTTGCAGACTAGGCGAGGATACCTTTTGGCACCCCACCCCCCCGTGCGCCCACCAATTTTCAAACATAACTGCGTTTTAGGAAGACTGAAAAACACCACATTTTAGGATCCATCTTGAAAATGCCAACAGATGGGGTAAAGATCTGCATGCCGTGTACAACTGTCTGGGCACATCTGTTCCCCACCAAATCTCAAAAGCCTCATGTCTTAATTCTGAGAAGCCTAAAGGAACAGAAATCTTTTCTTCTGCCTCTAAAAAAAGCTTGACGTGCTTTCTGGGAGATAACCTTGCAGAGCATCTCTGCCCTTAGAAGCTGCCCAAGTTGCTTCTGCAGAAGATGGCACACTAAATACTTGGATGGGAGACCTCCTTGGAATACCAGCAGTCGGGAGGTGGAGGCAGGCTTTACTCAGCCACCTCTCTGAATATCCTCCAGGCCCCCAGTAGGGGTCAGTCACCAGAGGTCACCATAACTTCCAGGGGCACACACACTCACACATATGAAAAATCCAAAAAAAAACCCCAAACATAAGAAGAGCTCTGCTGGATCAGACCTGTGGTGTATCTAGTCCAGCATCCTTCTTGTCTCACACAGTGGCCAACCAGTTCATCTGGTGGTCCAAAAACAGGGCATAGCAGTTGAGGCCTTCATAAGAACCCAAGAAGGACCCTGCTGGATCAGGCCAGTGGTCCATCTACTCCAGCATCCCATCTCATGCAGTAACCAACCAATTCCTCTGGAGGTCCAACAATAGGACACAGAGGCCAAGGCCTTCCCCTGCTGTTGTCTCCTGGCACTGGGCTTCAGAGGTTTACTGCCTTTGAATGTGGAGGTTCCCTTTAGTCACCATAGTTAGTAGCCACTGACTATCTCATGGTTATATGATCAACCAGGGTCTCACCTTTTAAAAAGCTCTGTTTCTCAGTTTGACTGCAAAGGGGCACAGGGAAGAAAATGGTTTCGAGCTTCCCTTCCATGGCATTTTTACCACCAGAAATTATGTTGGGGGTCCTGTTTGTCCCTTCTTCTGGCACGTGTCCATAGCACATGGAGCCTGAGGAAGGGACAGACAGCCCCCCCACCCTGATACCATTTCTGGTGGCAAAATCCTGCAGGAGGGAAGCTCTCCCTTGCCCAAGTCCAAACAGAGAGGTGTGCCGGGTTCCCCAGGAGCAATACAGCAACCCATATTTACCTGGGGGGGGGGGGGAGTTATGTCTCCTGTGCTACCCAAAACACTTGCTAGATGTTAGCTGTATCTGAAGAGCAGTGTTCCCTCTAAGCCTTCAGCTCACACATTTTCCTCTTAGCTCAGGAAGGGATGGCTCCAGAGCAAACTAATGTATGCAGCAACCAAGTCACTCGCTCACAACTTTAATGCCAATAGCTCACAAAATAGAATTTTTGCTCACAAGAGTCCACAGCTTAGCACTGACCCTGGTGCTCTTACAGGCAATTCTCTGCAACCGGGCTGTGTCGTCCAGAAGGGATCAACCCAACGGACAGAGGAATGGTGAGAAGCGAAGCTGGGGCGGCTCACCGGCGAGGAAAGGTGGGGAAGGGAGGAGCCCTGGAGACCGCAGGAGCGAGGAAAGGCAGAGGCAGGAGCAACCAAGAGGAAGGCGGCAAGGACAAGGGGCAGCATGTCGAGGGCCTCCCTCATGCGCACTCTCACTCACCCCTTGCATGGCTTTCATGATCAAAGCCAGCTCATAGCGGGGCATCGTTTGAGACTCGGGATCCTGAGAACAGGAGAAAGCGAGTGGGCAAGAGGCCTGGAGATGACTACAGCGCCCACCCAACCTGTCCCAGGCTGTACAGACAAGGAGTTGGCGGGCGTGTGTCGCTGTTTAAAAGGCGCCGGCAACGGCACACACTGCCTGGGGCCGCCCCCTTTAGCTCTCGTCAGGCGCTTTCCTTCTCCTCCCCCCCCACTCCGCTCCTATCTTCCCCCTCCCTCGCTCGCTCGCTCGCTAGCTAAGCCAAGTGGTTCCCTTTCCTGCCTAGCTCCTCGCCGCTCGTCGCTTCAAGCAGACGGCAGTAAGAGAGGCCTTTCCTTCTCCCCCCCACTCCGCTCCTCTCTTCACCCTCCCTCCTCCCTCCCTCCCCCCTCCCTCGCTAAGCCAAGTGGTTCCCTTTCCTGCCTAGCTCCTCGCCGCTCGTCGCTTCAAGCAGACGGCAGTAAGAGAGGCCTTTCCTTCTCCCCCCCACTCCGCTCCTCTCTTCACCCTCCCTCCCACCTCCCTCCCCCCTCCCTCGCTAAGCCAAGTGGTTCCCTTTCCTGCCTAGCTCCTCGCCGCTCATCACTTCTTCCTCGCCGCTCGTAGCTTTGAGTGGACGGCAGTGAGAGAGGCAACTGTTCCCTGTAAACCTCCAGGGCGCCCGGTTAGGGCGGCGGCGGGGTCTGGGGGGGCGGGGGGCAGTTTGGCGCCCCTGAGGGCCGGCGCCCCTAGGCAAGCACCTAGCTCGCCTAGCGGGCGAGCCGGCCATGGCCCTGACCTTTGTGGCCCTGGCTGGCCCAATCTTGTCAGATCTCAGGAGCTAAGCAGGGTCAGCCCCAGCTGGTAACTGAATGGAAGACCATCAAGGAAGTTCAGGATTGCTACACAATGACAAACTATCTCTGCATGTCTCTTGCCTTGAAAACCCAACAGCTACAGCAGGGGAGTCGAACTTTTTTTTTTTTTTTAATGACGGCCAGATCTGACATAAATGAGACCTTGTTGGGCTGGGCCATGTCTGTCATAAATGTAATGTCAGGTAGCAGAGATATAAACTTTATAAAGGACACAAACAGAAAGGGGCTTTTTATATACTTAAAATAAAAACATGCTTAAAACATTAGCATTCTTGCAATATTTTGTTTATTTAACAGTGTCTGATAACTGACCTCTTGGTCTGAATTATTGCATCAAAATGTCTGTGCTGTTGCAATCTTGAGTAAGCTGTTCAGGTGTGTATCTGTAGGCTGCAAACCAACGATGATGCAGCAGCAGCAGAACTGGAAGGAGAAGCAGAAGACAGCCAGTTCCACTGCGGGTCTGGTAGAAGCCCCCCGGGGGCCTCATCTGGCCCCCAGGCTGCATGTTTTACATACCTGATCTACAGGGTTACCATAAGTTGTCTGCAACTTGACAGCACTTTCTACCATATGCTTAGGGAGGAGGTATCTCCATGATAGGTTTCCTGTACTTTGTGGATCAACATTCTTGCTCTAAACAGCAAGGATGCTATTTTCAAGTAGAACCTCATACTGATTACCAGAAAATCAACCACTGCCTACTACAAAGGCAAACAGGTTGTAATGCCTACAGTGATGGTGCACAACTAAAAAAAATAAATCCTTCCTCTGTCATATGAACCAGTAACCTTCCCCACAGTGAAGGACAACTGTCTGGTTGAACTAAGTCAAGAGAATCCAGAAACGAACTGGTTATGTGGACTGGTCCAGGTAGGGGAGGGGTGAAGGGTCTTTGAGATCCTGCTGGACTCTCCTAACAGCTTATTTCCCATCTGTCCAGATGATGAAAAAATCTATGGGGCTGAGCAACAGTAAGATCTCATCCACTGATCTTAAGGCCTGGACAAGTTGATACAGGAGGATGGTTATGGTATACTTGTTTATATGTTTGTAGCAATGCTTGGCATTGCTGAAAAGTTATTAATTTGTATATAACTTTCCCTTGACCTGTTTTTAAAGGGGGGGGGGGTTAAATCCCTGCAGCTAAGTTATAATACAGTATTTTGGATTATTTGCGTTTAAGGCAAGCAAAGCTTTCTTCCAGTATTTCAGGATTAGTGACTGCAAAGAAATTAACTGCAAACCCCCTTCATTAAAATGCAATCAGTTACGTTGACTGCTGATGAAAGGAAAATGAAGAAATTTTGTTTCCTTCCCAAAGGCATTCATTTAAAGTAGAATTTTGTCAATGGGCAGATACAACACACTGATTCTCTTCTCATTGGATCCAGTGAGAAACTCCTACTGCACATTATCCAAATGCAAAATTGATGCAAGTTGTGGGCCATGTTAAACTTTGTGTTTGAGTTTCCAGAATTTAAATGCAGCCTCTCTAAAGCACTCTTTGATGAATTCCATAGAGTTATTTTAACTGGTGTCTTCTTCAATGGGCTGTTGCCCTAGAGGGGTACTACTGAGAAAAATGTCTACACTTGAATCAACACAAGCTAATCAAATTGAGTTCAATTAACTCTGGTCAATAGGGATGTCAAAGAGTGGTTTGTAAAGTGCTTGAGTTATTATACCTGGTTGGTTTTAAGGATGACATTTTGCCTGGAACCTTCAATGGGTTTCATCAATGGGATCACAGGTTGGAATCTGAGATTACAGAGATGGTGTGACATCTGTCAAAAGATGAAGCCTTCTCTTACCCACCCACCCCTCATGATGTGAACATAGCTTGTTCATATGCATGCCTACTTTGAAATAACTCCTATTGAGTTACTATCTGGGACATTTTCTGTCCAATATATTTTGTAGCCCAACCTTTCTTGGTTGCCATTTGCAGAGAAATTCATCGTGTGCTGTGCTTGTAGTAGGAGAAAAAAGGAAGTGGGATGGTTTCATTTCAAATGCGACCAGATTCAATTTAGCCTGTGGTCCATTAACCATCTTTAGGTATATAATTGCCACATAAACTATTTGCTAACAAGCTTGAATTAGGTATTCACATAATGAACACATTACAGCCAGTTATCAGTCATTAACCAAGGACAGAGTTACTATAAACTAAGTCAGCAATGTTAATAAACAAGGCATGATACACCTTTAAAAAGGGTTCCCAAGATTCCTGAGGTAATTTCTGTACATGTTCTCACTGCAGAGGCAGGAGAAGCTTAGCAGGGCTATTTCCATCTTCTAAACTTGCCTGGGTGCTTGGAGAGACAAGTGTGGTTGCTGAAGAAAGAAGCAGCTGTTTTTCCAAGGACCTGCCTCCAGGGCTGCATTATGACTTTCGTGGGCCCTAGGCACTTTTGCCTTGGGGAGCCCCTTCCATCATAATAATATCAATATTACTGATATTTTCCTCCCCAAAGTTGGAGCTCCTCCTCAACAGAGTCTACTTCCAGCTAGGCTCACCTAGACAAGCATGAAACATCTTCTTGGTAGCTTTTCAAAATACTGGCATGACCCTGCTCCACTCTGGGATGACTTTCCTCCATTAAAAAAGAGCTGGGATGATTTTAGGTTCACTCCAAAATGAAATGGGATTGCATCCCCCCCATCCCCCCTATGTTGGTATGATGATGTCACCTCATATGTTTTGGTTTCTCAATGTTAGCAAGAGAAAGGGGAGCAGATGGAACTTTTGACAGCAGCCCGGCATTCTCAAGAACATCTAGTTTGAGCCTGAGACAAAGACATTCACAGTACAGTCTCAGTCATCTTGAGCACAACTCTCCAGCTGGTAGGCTGGCATTTGTATCCCCACATTGCAGACAGGGTACTGATGCTGAGAGGATAATGGTTGGCCTAAAGCCATCTAAGCATGATTGGGATAGGGAATATTCCAGTTTAGACCTCACTGTCTTATAACTAGGCCATACCAGCCTTCGTGCCATTCCTTATTTATAGCTTGTTCACCAGCAGATTGTGCCAGTGATCGTCAAAGAAAAGTGTTGCAGCTCAAGTCTGTTGCTGTCTGTCTGTAAGGGAACTGTCTTTAGTGCCTGACTGACAGGCTGTGTGGAATGTTTTCACTCTGTTTGTTTCTTGCTTCACAATCTCATATCCCCAACCAGGGGTCTTGTTGTAGAAAAAGAGCTGCCGGAGCTCATTAGCATAACTCATTAGCATAACTTATTTGCATATGCCACGCCCCCTGACATCACCGGAAGTGACAGAAGGCCACACCCCCTGACATCACCGGAAGTGTGTTAGAAGGCCCGGCTACTTACCCTCCTGCTTCATCCTCATTCCCAAACGGAATGAGGATCGAAGCAGAGGGCGGGGTAAAGAAGGGGGCGGGGCTTCACCATGTGACCGCCCCGCCCCCTAGAGGTTCTCTTCCGGAGCTCCGTACCTGAGAGCTCCCCCCCGACTAGAGCCCTGTCCCCAACACTTTGCCTTAGGCTCTCTTCTCTGACTCTTCTTCTTTTCCAGGTCTAACTGAATGGGGGAAAGTTCCATTCCCTAGCATTAACTTTCCTTCCTTCCTTCCTTCCTTCCTTCCTTCCTTCCTTCCTTCCTTCCTTAACAATCTAGTAAGTCACTGAACAAGGATTCCTACAATACTTCTATGTCCCCCTATTACAATGATTATATGCATGTACTAGCCTTATACCCGTGCTTCACTGTGGTATTTAAGTTCCGTAAATCCAGTTATAATACTGATTATGTGAAATCTGAAATGTGACATTTGTTGTAGGAATTCTAACAGAGAAGATTGTAGCGTGAGAAATGAAGTGAGACATACATACTTTTTTTTTCTCTATTGAAGGACCTCTCTGTAGACCACATTGGTGATTCTGCCCTCAGGTGCTAGGCCAGGCTGCTTGGTGAGCTCACTCTGGAGCAGGCCACATAGAGCTGTCCATTTAAAAAGCAGTCGTCTGTTACGTCAACTCCAGCTACCTTCCACGAAAGTGATGGCCTCTCTACTTGTGTTGCTGGATTGTTTTGCTCATACGGACACTGTGATGTTCTGAGCACCTCAGGGTGATCTTGCTAGTACTTGGCCTGCACAGCTCAGGCCAAGTACTAAAGATATGGAGACTTTTCCATCCTCCTTTGCCTCAATCTGTCTTCGTTGGCAAACTTTGACCTGCAAGCGCTCTCAGGATGACTTCATGCCTCCAGTCCTGACTGGCATTACTTTACCAGTGTGGGTGCTTGCTCCTGTTCACCAAGAGCCTCCTTATGGAAGCTCCCTGCAGGGTCGCTGTACAGATCACAAAGCAGAAGAGGAGAATGAAGTAAGCTGCTTTGCTCCCCATGAACAAGAAGGACAGAACTTTGCCTAGGAAAATGCTGCTGAGAGGTGAGGAGATAAAGTTGCCAATTGGAGGGGTGGAGTCTGGACAGGGTGAGGTTTGAGGAGGGGTGGGACCTCAGACAGGTACAATGCCATAGATTCCACCCTCCCAACCAGCCATTTCCTCCTGAGAAACCGTTGTTACCAATCTCCAGGTGGGAGCTGGAGATCACTCAGAATTACAACTGTTCTTCAGATGTCAAAGATCAGTCTCCCTGAAGAAAACAGTAAGTTCTGTGTCATTATAACCTGCTGAGGTCACCACAGCAAATTGACACCGAGTGTCCAAGACCCGGGCACCTGCCCAGAGCCTCTTTCTAGAGCCTATTTTATGTATTCCTATGCGGCTGCCAGGCAGCTGCCTCTCTGTACCCCCCCCCACTCTCTGATTGGTCAGCTGCAGAGCTCAGTGTTCTGAGGTTAAAAAAAACCCCAACGATTACAGGGGACTGCGCAGAGCTAATGACAGTTGAGGAAATCAGGAGTGGCCAACAACCACCTGTGAGGTGAAGCAAAGCTGCTTGCCCAGCCTCTCTGATGGCTTCCAACACACTCCCCCCCACCTCCTACACCCAACAGGGAGTTGTCTGTCAGGTGCAGCCCCATCTCCACAATGGCTTCTAATACTGCTCCCCCTCCTACACTGGCCTGTCAGGTGTAGGACAGGAGGTGGGATGGCTTCCAACACACTCCCCCCACCTCCCCAATGTTCCCTCTAAGCTGTGGAGTCTTGTGAGCAAAAATTCTACTTTATGAGCTACTGGCATTAAAGTTGTGAGCGAGCGATTTGGCTGCTGCATAAATTAGTTCGTTCTGGAGCCCTTCTTCCTGAGCGAAGACAAAAATGTGTGAGCCAGAGGCTAAAAAACTGTGAGCTAGCTCACACTAACTCAGCTTAGAGGGAACACTGCCTCCTACACAGGCGTTTGTCTGTCAATTGCAGCCCCACCTCCACAGTGGCTTCTAACACTCCCCCCATCCCCCTCCTACACTGGACAGTCAGCTGCCTGTCAGGTGTAGGAGAGGAGGTGGGATGGCTTCCAACACACTCCCCATACCTCCTACATCTAACAAGTGGTTGTCTGTCAGGTGCAGCAGCAGCTGCAGGGTGCTTAAAGCCACAAGGGAGCCTGCCCCAGCAGTAATGCCTTAGTGATCCTGCCAGCCCTGCCTCCACAGTGGCTTCTAATACTCCCAGGTTTGCTCAGCAGGATTGCCTTAGCACTGCTGCTGGCCCAGCTTCCTCGATGCCTTTAAATACAATCCCGCCCAACACCAGATAGGCCAGTGTCTGTCAGGTGTAGGAGCAGGGCCAGGATATGAATGTTTATGGGGAGATAGTAAAGGACCTTTCTAGGAGCCATTTTGATGCGTGCCTCCCCCATGAACCTGAAGAAATGTCCACCACATCACCACTCCCTCACACCAACTGCCCCTCACACCTCTCACCTCTCACTGCCCCCAAGAAAGCTCCTGGCAAACGTCAAGCCAGATAGACCAATACTACAAGGAGGAGGCAACTTAGGAATGCGGCAAAGACATTTGCACATAGTATTCCTGCAGTGCATTGAGCTGCACAGGCCAAGTACCAGCTAGATCACCCTGAGGTGCTCAGAACAACACAGTCTCCATATGAGCAAAACAATCCAGGAACACAAATAGAGAGGTCATAACTTTCATGGAAGGTAGCAGGAGCTGACTTAACAGAGAACTACTTCTTAAATGGAAAGTTCTATGTGGCCTGCTCCAGAGTGAGCTCATCAAGCAGCCTGGTGATCTTAGCACTTGAGGGCAGAACCACCAATGTGGTCTAGAGAGAGGTCCTTCATTTCTTACACTACAATCTTCTCTGTTAGGATTCCTACAACAAATGTCACATTTCAAATTTCACATCATCAGTATTATAACTGGATTTATGGAACTTAAATACCATAGCGAAGCACAGGTAGCAGGCTAGTATAAATGTAAAATAAATGGTGACCACGCCCAATCGGAGAAGAGTGGCCTAGGCTGAAGTGGGTAGGAAATAAGAGCAGACCCAGCACCCATCCAATGCCAACTGATTACTCTTGAGTGGCAGTTCCTCTGCCAATGGGTGATGTGGTACTCTTCAAGGGCCAATGGGAGAGCCTGGAATCATGAATAAATTAGTAAGCCCTTTATATATATAAGATTTCATTTAGACAGTTTGTATGCCACCTTTCTGCCTCATTGAGGCACCCAAGGCAACTCACAATCCATAATCATCAAATACCAGTATTAAGGCAAAAAAATATAGTCATTTGTTTAAAGTTAGTTATATATAAGGCAGTCTACTGGGGTTTTATTATCACTGAATAAGAAGGTCACATGATATACGGTTGATGGGATGGGAAGAGGTGAGCAGGCCTTCAAGCTGGAAAGAACTGGTTTGAAGCATCCTGAAAGAAGGTTGGAGGGGAAGTCTGTTAAGAGGTGGAATTTTCCACTGTTAAGTTTGCATTTGAGCATGCGTGTTAGTAACGGTAAAAATAAGGGGTTGGGTATTGTAACCTTTTGAGATCGCCTCAGCCTTCTCTCGCGATCACACAGCCTCTCCAGGCTCCATCCCTCACATCTCCAGGAATTTCCCACCTGGAGTTGGCAACTCTATTGCCTTCCCAGACAATCATCATCCTACCTTTATTTCCCCCTCACTCCTCAGCTTTCCACCCCCCACACACCTGCATCCTCTCCTGTGCTCTGAAGCCATGACTGCTATGTCACATTGGCTGTCATACAGGGGCCACCTCAGCACATACAGGGGCCACCTCAGCACATACAGAGTCCACCATTTTCTCCAGCGGAACTGATCTCTGCCATCTGGAAAGCAGTTGTAATTCTGAGTGATCTCCAACCCTCACCTGGAGATTGGACACATTTTACCTCAGAACAGCAAACTGTTTAGAATGTTAGAGGCAAAAGCCAATCAAGTCGCATATGAAAACAACCTCTGTGTTCCGAGGCAAAGGCCAATGAGGCTGCATATGCAAATAACCTCTGTATTCTGACTGACTATGGGGGGGAGAGGAACAGCAAACTGTTTAGAATGTTAGTGGTGAGACTCAAGCAATGCAGCCAGGGGATAGGGACAGATTCTGAGTGACACACCAGGGCGCCAACCAATTCCGGAGCATGTGGAATGTTCTAGAGAAGTGCCACCACCATTTGGCTTTTATATATAAGGGAGATGTATGTATGTGTGCATTGAGAATATGTACAGCCCATCTCTGAATGCTATTGGAACCCCACAGTGAGTGTGTGTGTGTGTGTGTGTGTGTGTGTGTGTGTGTGTGTGTGTGTCTTCTCCAGCACCATAGTTCAAAGGTGCTCGGCCTTCCTTATAGTCCAACTCTCGCAGCCATACATGACTACTGGGAATACCATTGCTTTGACCATGTGGACTTTTGTTGGCAGGGTGATGTCTCTACTTTTTATCATGCTGTTTAGGTTCGCCATCGCTTTCCTCCCAAGGAGCAGGCGTCTTTTAATTTCAGATCCATTAAATATCTGTCTGTCTGTCTGTCTGTCTGTCTATCTATCTATATCTCCTTATATATAATTGAGTACTGGGATGGCACTTTCTGAACATTCATACTTCTATATCAGTTGTTACTCAGAAGCTGTCTCTATCCACTGGATGCATTGCCTGAGTCCTGCCCACAGAAGCGGTGCCTGCCAAAACTTTCCTCAGAAGAAGGTTGCTTTCCTCCGGTGAACACAGATACTGTCTTTGCTCTTTTTGCCAGATGACGATTGATTCCCTCAGGGGACAAAACCCACCGTTTTTAT
>NW_015168698.1:247522-265535 GCF_001447785.1 Gekko japonicus
GGAGGGAGGGAGGGAGAGAGGGAGGGAGAGAGGGAGGGAGGGAATGGAAAGAGAGGAAGAAAAGGAAAGGAGGGAAAGATGGCAAAGCGATGGAGGGAGGGAGGCTCTCCCACCCCCACATCAAGCCCCCGCCACCCGCACCCCCGCAGATCCCTTACTTTCCGCTTTGGCAGGGGCTGGGGAAGCCGGCAGCGGGGCTCTCCGGGCATCCCCCAAGTCGCAGTGCTTCTGCGTGGGCCTAGGGGAGCCGGCAGTGGGGCTCTTTGGTGTCCCCCAAACCACAGCAATTTTGTGCGGGCCTGGAGGAGTCAGTTGCGGGGCTCTCCAGGCCTCCCCAAAGCCGCAGTGATTTTGTGTGGGCCCGGAGGAACTGGCGGCAGGGCTCTCCGGCCTCTCCTGAGCCGCAGCACTTTTGGTGCAGGGAGCTGGGGGCAGGGCTTGCCGCCACCACCATTTTCCCGGGCTCCTGGGCTGCTGGAGTGGTGCTCCGGCGCACTTCAGCCCCAAAAGACTCCTGGAGGTGACAATCCTACTTTCCCCTCAGTGCCTGTTGCTAGGCAACCAAGCTTGGTTCTGTCAGTAAAAGACCCCTTCCACACCTATTTTGGCCTTTCAGAGAAAACTCATTGGGGCCAGTCCTGATGAGGGTTGCCAGTTCGAGGTAGGGAGATTCCTGGAGATTTCATGGTAGAGTCTACGGAAGCAAGGGTGTGGGAGGGGAGAGGCCTCAGCTGGACAGAATGCCATAGAGGCCACCCTCCAAGGCAGTTATTTTCTCTGGGGGGGAGTTATCTGTTGTCTGGAGTTCAGTTGTGATATCTGGCGATCTTCAGGCTCCACTTGGAGGTTGGCTACCCTAGGTGTGCTTCAGAGTAGGCTCTGCTAGACCCAGGTTCTTGCTGAGTGGGTGATTTTAGACCACTCAAAGACTTTCAGCCTAACTTACCTCACAGGGTTGTTGTGCAAGTCAAAAGGGGGAGTGGACAATGATGTAAGCTGCTTTGGTCCCCATTGCAAAGAAAGACTGTACTGCTCCTCCTGGGGTTTCATTGTTGCCAATCTCCAGGTGAGGGCTGGAGATCACTCAGAATTACAACTGCTCTCCAGATGGCAGAGATAAGTTCCCCTGGATAAAATGCTGGACTCTATGTCCTTATACTCAGCTGAGATGGCCCCCCTATGACAGCCAGTGTGACGTAGCAGTCAGGGCTTCAGAGCACAGTAGAGGCTGCAGGTGAGGGGGGGAGATGGAAAGCTGAAGAGTGAGGGAGAAATAAAGGTAGGTTGATGATTGGCTGGGAAGGAGATAGGGGAATTCCTGGAAATTTGAGGGATGGACATTGGAGAGGGTGTGACCTCAGACAGGTACAATGCCATAACCTCCACCCTCCAAACCAGCCATTCCCTCCTGGGGAACCATTGTTTCCAATATCCAGGTGGGGGCTGAAAATCACTCAGAATTACAACTGCTCTTCAGATGTCAAAGATCAGTCTCCCTGAAGAAAATGGTAAGCTCTATGTCATTACACCCTGCTGAGATCACCACAGCAAATTGATGTTGAGTGTCCAAGACCAGGGCACTCTCCCAGAGCCTCTTTCTAGAGCTCGTTGTTTTTATTTCCACAAAGGGCCTTATTACTAGTGTGTGTGTGCATATGTGTGTGTGTGTAGCCAGTCATTTTAAAACACCTGTTTAAAACCAATGTACTCCAATAGGTTAAAGCAGAAGTCAGTATTGTAAAATAAAAAGTCCATAGTTCGGACCTGGCAATTCCAACTGAAGGTCCTTTGAAAGAGGGCCATTTTCAGCCAACAGTGCAAAGCCAGCAAGAATACTGCCAAATGGATGGTTGTTTTATTATTTTGTGCATAGTCATCAGTGATAACCTTCATGGAAAATACTTGACTTTACCATTGTTGTTCATGTTCCTGTAGCCTCCTGACTGGACTACTGTAATGCACTGTACATGGGTCTGCCTTTGATGTATGTTTAGAAGGTACAATTGGTCCAGAATGAAGTAGCCAATTCCATTTTTTGGTTAGGCTGAAAAGAATATATAATAGCAATTTTGTATGAGTTCCACTGGTTGACTGTATGCTTTTAGGTAAAATCAAACAGTTGGGTGTTTACTTTTAAATCCCCTTATGGTCTCAACCAAGACTCTCCTATGATATGTGCCTTCCTGTTCCATCAAAGAGACTTATAGTGATTTGTCCACCCATCAGGTTTCTAGCCACTAAAGAGAAAGTAATTTCTGCAGTAGTCCCCAAACTATGTAATCAGCAACACGATCTGATTTGCCAAATAAAAGATTGTGGTCTTTTATGGAGAAACTAAAAAATCATCTTCCGTATTTACAAAAGCCTTTTCTGGCTAATGTTTTCTTGTGGTTACTATAGTTTGTCTGTGGAATAATTTTAGTTCACCTTGTTCCTTTTTTGTTTATGTTGACTGATTTTATTGATCATACACTGCACGATATGTTTTGTTCCTTACTCTGAAGTATGGTGGGAGGGTTTGTTTGTTTTTGCTGTTGTTATTGAAAAAGAAGTCATATATTCTCTAACAGAAAGTATACATACATAAATAAGCATGCTGTCAACTGTGTTCCTGAGTTCATCTGTTTGGAAAACTGAGTCTGAGAGACTGTGCAGTGGTTTGCCACAGGCCACCTGGATAGAGATTATTTCAATCTTCTCTTCCCAGATGTCTGGACCTAAAAAACCTTTGTTTTTCACTTGTGTGGACCTAACCAATGATTAGTTATTTCCTTATCCCTTCTGTTTCTGCACATTTTTTATCCTTGTAAAATGTATATATTTTTTCAACAATATTGGTACATCAATAAATCACAGTGCATAATACATTAGCTTATGCACATATAAGCTGCATCCATTATTTATATAAATATCATGTCTGTGGGATTTAAACACTATACAGTATGTATATGCAAAATAAACAAAACTACAAAAGTGACAGCAAAAAACCAAATACAGTAGGGCAAAAATATAAATTAATATAAAAAGAAACAATATAGGGAACATTCACTCCTCTCTGTACCCAAGAACCTCTTAGTTCTGATGGAATTCAGCTGAAGGAGTTTCACAAACCCTACCCAAAGGCATCAGGTGTCAGTAAAGAAGAAGACGCGCAACCTGCAGAAGTCTAAGTATTCAATTATGGCACATAGAGCTCTCTCCTGGTATATCTAATAAAGTGGTTCTGGAAAGGCAAGGCATGCCTAAAAGCAGCTCTTTTTTGTTACAATTATAACAAGTATCATTACCTCCCTTTTGACCTGCCATGCTTCACATCACAGCAGCTCAGCTGGAGACAGAACTATTAGCTGCAAAAAGGGAGCCAATACTAAATGTAGCATTCATTGTTTTCTGATCTGATGCTAACAGCAAAGGGAGTGCATCAAAGACAAAGAAAGGCAGCGGCAAATACCAAAGGTTCCCAGTAGATAAAGGGGCAGATCCCACATGTTGCCTTGCTGGATCAGCCTTCATTTATTTCATTCACATCCTGCTTTTCTTCTATCCTGGGACTCAAGGCAACATACACAGTGGGATTATCATGAGATCTCCCGTCCAGGAAGTGACTGATCTTGGACCTGTTTGGCTTCAGCCAAGGGTGCTTTGCCATTTTCCTTTATATATACCCAGGGATTTAAGGAATATAACATATTTCATTCTGTCTCCATCTGTGGGCAGTCCCAAGTTTCCAGCACACCCAGAAGAGTATGTGAAGGCAATGTCTCTCCCCTGCAGTAGGGGTGTGCACAATGGAATCCAAAACTGAAAATATACATGAAAATCACTATTTTGGATACTTGCTTTGGGTTCCTGGAACAGTATTGGGAAACCAGGATTCTTACTGAAATGAAAAGTCCCTCCCTGAAAATCCATGTTGTTGTTTCAAGTTAAGGCATTTACCAAGCCAGCAGGACTATGCACATACAGTCACTGTGTTGTTCTTTGATTCTTCTTGTTTTCCCAGGCAATGGCATTCTTCCAACCAGCTGGATCCTGACAAGGGTCTAGCACTACCAGCCAATCACCTTTGCAGACAAACTGCAGAGAAGGAATGCACTGTGCATGCACAGAAATTAGCTCCTTTAGGGTGGCTGTTAAAGCAGTGCCACTTCACTGCATGTGGCTGACAGGGGGTCTATAGAAGAGAGGAAGGATTGTATTCTGTATGATTTTAGTAGAATTATGTGCCATGTAGCTGCGTGGAAAACCCTCAAATTGGCTATTCATTGAACATTGGCAGTGCACATGCACAGAAAATGGCTCTAAAAATCTAGAATACAAAAATATAGCATGGGTTTTAAACCCAAACCAGTAACACCCTACTTGAAATGAAGTGATCATGGTAATTTTTTGTCTTCCAAAGCCCAGATCTAAAACTGTAACATTTTTTTTATCAGCACACACAAACAGGAGACCATGAGATAAATATTTTTTAAAAAATCACTAATATATAATTACAAGGACTTTTTTTTGGTTTGCAGATAGTGGCAGCTTAAAACTTGTGTTTGTAATTGCCTGGAAGTCCTATGACCTTGTAATGAATTACTGGAGCCAATTTTCAAATTTATTTTTCTTTTACACCAAAGTGACCCAATTTTGATGCAGATTGGTCACTTACATGCAAATGGCTACTCCAAGAATGAAATCAGAAGAGTGATCAAACCAAAGGTAAAACAAACAGGAAAAACAGTCTCCCACAGGAAAAATGCTTTTGTCATATATCAAAGGAATCACTGATCAGATGGGAAAACTTATGAAAAAACACAACCTACAAACAGTATTCAGACCCACCAGAAAAATGCAACAGATGCTACGATCGGCAAAAGACAGAAGAGACCCCCTCACTTCTGCAGGAGTATACCACATACCCTGAAGTTGTGGACAGGTTTACATTGGGACCACACAGCGTAACATCTAGACAAGAATAAAAGAACATGAAAGACACTGCAGACTTGGCCAACCTGAAAAATCAGCAATGGCTGAACATAGCCTAACTCAAACATAACACAGGATCTTATTCCAAGGCATTGAAATGCTGGACAACGCTTCCAACCATGTCAGTTTACACAGGGAAGCCATTGAAATTCATAAACATAAACACAATTTCAACAGGAAAGAAGAGAGTTTAAAAATAAATAGGGCATGATTTCCTGTCCTGAAAAATACAAAATACTCTATATCTGACAACAGCACTACAGATAAGATTAGAATTTCAACAGCCAATCCATATGCAAAAGAACCCCCTCAGGAAAGCTCCTCCATTAGCATGCCACAGCCTGGGGAACTCCTACAAGATAATGACTCAGCCCTACCCCACCTTCCTGAGTAGATATAAATTACCTTTTTTTCTTCTCACATTGACACAGAAAGTACTCCATCTTTCTGTGTTATACCTCTGAGGATGCCAGTCACAGCTGCTGGCAAAACATCAGGTCCTACAATGCCAAGACCACAGCCATACAGCCCAGAAAATCTACAACAACTAATAAACTAGTCAACATACAAACCAACACCCCAAAAAGTTCAACTCCCAGTAAGAACCAGACCAGAGGGTATTTGAGTATCTCTTACTCTTACCACTAAACCATACTCAGGCAAGGTCATTGAAAGGGAGAGATTGGGGATTCATAATTCTGGAACACCCTAGTAACTCAGGGGCCACAGAGTCAGGCAAGTCACAGCAGCCCTATGTCCCAGAAAATAGGCCGTTTTATTTTTGGATCATTTGAAATACCATCAAAATCTGCCGTGCCTGTTTGCTTAATATAGATTACTGAATGAGTCCATAAATTAATTGGATAACACATCATAGTATTAGGAAACAACTCCATTTTTTCAAGCCATTGCTTGAAGAATGTCATTAACAACACCAGCAACTAAATGGAGAATGAGAATAGGACTTTCGCTTACAACTCTAGTCAGCCACTATATTTTTAGCTGAATTGGGAGCCAAAGAGCCATCAATATTGGTTCTACCCAATTCCATCACACAGCTGGCACACAGACTCAGAGCTCCTGAATCTTAAACCAGCCCTTCCCGGAATGGGAATAGCAACAACTCTGGCATAACCTTCCCCAACTGTATAGTTTTATTCCCCTTTGGGAAGTGTTCATAACACACTGACTTGCATGCAGAAGATCTCTGGTTCAGTCCCTGATAGCTCCAGTCAGATATAGATGTTTGGAAAGAATATGCTGTGCCTGAGACTCTTGAAAGTCAGTGTGAGGGAGAGGAGATAATATCAAAGTTGTTTGGCCAATGGGTTGTACAAAAGGAAAGAACTTTGCCAATTGGCAGCATCTAAGGTACAAAATAAATCTAAGATTGTGGGTAAAAGGTGCTGGAAATTATGGAACATGTGATAACATCAGAGACTATGCTGGAACCTAGATGGGAAGACCTGGATCTGAACCCATGCCACCCCTTCTCTCCTAACCATTTGCCTATTCATCATGTATTTGTTCCTCAGGTAAGGCTTTACATAAGAACTAAGTTTACAGTTCTTTGAATAAAAGCATAGTCAACATTTTTCATTGTGCACTCAGACAAGAACAGTTTTGGAAAAGCTTTTCAAGCCACTTGAAGTTCTCTAACTCCATGCTCCATAATTCACCAGAAATTTTACATTTCCCAAAAAAGGTCATATCTAATGTGGCCAAATGTCACATTCCCCTGGTTTTGATAGCTCCCCCCTCCCTGGTTTTGATAGTTCAATCAACAACAGTGAGACAGATATCAATAGGAAATCCCATGATCTGTGTGCCGAACCAGCAAGGAGAATAGCTGAGCTATTTGTTTCTAAGTGTACATCAACCGAAGGGACACTTTTAAAGACATCTGTCTTCTCTTGAACACGCTGAGAACATTTGGGGAGGGGGGGAGCTAATTAAGTCAGAGATCCTTGGAATGAATGGGACTCCCGTTGAAGAAACAGCAGGTCTTGTTAATGTCACGGATTCAAAATAAAGTACCGTCACGTTGGGTTCTTCATCTCTTCCAAGCCTTTGGCCATTTTCCGTAATGAGGGAACTAAATTTATTCCCTTCTGCTTGAGAATTATGTTACTCTAACCTGAAGTTGATTGTATTCTGAACCAGTCCCTTTATCCCCTGGAAAGGAAAGAAATAAAATGTCTCTTGAAATTTGGTAGTTCTCAAGGGCAGCTAGAATTCTTATTTACCACAGTGGCCATTTTGGATAAGCAGAATTTTTCTCCGCTTCAAACAAAACAGAATGCTGCATTGCTTCCTCAGAACATTCCCTTTTTACGCAAAGCCTATTTCTGATGAACAATGACAAATATTAATGCTGTTCTCTAGTTGATCAAACCAGGAAGGAAGCCTGGCCTGGAAGCTTTTGAAAGAGTCAAGGTTTATAAGGTTGCCAGGCATGGCAACCAACAGGAGAACAGTCAGTGTTCCCTCTAATCTGAGTTAGTGTGAGCCAACTCACAGTTTTTTATCCTCTGGCTCACACATTTTTGTCTTAGCTCAGGAAGGATGGCTCCAGAGCAAACTAATTTATGCAGTAGCCAAATCTCTCACTTTAAAGGAGCAACTTTAATGCCAGTAGCTCACAAAGTAGAATTTCTGCTCACAGGATTCCACAGCTTAGAGGGCCATTGGTGAGGAGGGGGGGGGCTGTCAGTGACAATGTGACATTACTTCCAAAGCCCTGACTTGGATAGCCCAGGCTAGCCTGATCCCGTCAGATCTCAGAAGTTAAACAAGGTCAGCCTTGGCTAGTATTTGGAAGGGTGACCTCCAAGGAATACCAGGGCTGTGACACAGAGGCAGGCAATGGCAAACCAATGTCTCTTGTCTTAAAAACAAACAAATCTAGCTTGCCACTCAGAGGTGCATAATGCAAACAAGAGGTAGAACTTCTGGCTGCCAGACAATCTTAGGATCTCCTGGCTATTCGACATACAATGCCATACGATAATCAATCAATCAATTAATCACTTCCAGAAAAGCTCAGAAGTGGTATCATGCCTCTCTAAGAATATCCAGAAACTCTTACTGTGATTCTTAGAAAGTACTGATGTCACCTCTGGATTTTCCCCGGAAGTGACATCACACAGTCAATTTAATGCCCATTTTTTAAGATTTTTCTGATGCACATGCTGAGTGTTTGCCTACCATCCTTCAGGTCTCAGACTAGGGTCAATTCTAGTCATTGTCTGTTGGCGATAATGAGTCAAAACAGATGAGACACTAGGAGAGCTGTGATCAGATTTCCTCAGCAACTTTATAAGATGAATAACAGCTCTTCAGCAACCAATTTAAATCAGAGCAATGCAGGGAGAGCCAGTGTGATGTAGTGGCTAGAGAATGGGACTAGAGAGGTTGGAATCCTCACTCTGCCATTGAAGCTTCCTAGATGACCTCAGACCAGTCACTTTCTCTCGATAAACTAGGGTATTTTAAAAAATTATAATCTGAATTGTGCATGAAAGTCAATCTTCCTATTGTGTGGGCTTCCTAAGAGGCTGCCTATTCGGTTTGCCAATATTTGGTTGACCCACCCCCCAGGCTTGACATAGCATGCCAGATTTTCTTGACCTGCACCAAACTTGTGCAGAGAGATACTGCCCATCAACCACCACCCCCACACACACTGCAGTGTAAAGATTCAAGTATTGGGGGATTAATCCCACCAGACTGCTGGAAACATGCAGCCATCAGTGGCTGGTTCAGTTGCCTTCCACAACCTTGGATATCTCAGGGTACTTAAGCAACAAGCACCTTTTCTGCAAAAATCATGCCAAACTCAGTTAGGACCTCACCAACCCTTCAGGTTCAAGCTTACTTATAGAACCCAACCCGACAACAACAAAGGTGAAGCAGGCAAAAAAGGGTCCCTTGTCCCAGCCAATCAGAAAGGGCCCCCAAAACTGAAACTTCTGTGATGTCTTTTGTTATACTAGTCAGAGAGAGGGCATCAAGCAAGTATGGAGGCAAGCCCGGCCATAAATCGTATGAGATGTGTGAAGCTCTTTGTGAACCCCAAAAATGTTTTAGAGATGACGAATAAACAAGAGTTATTTCTCTTTACCCTTCAAACTTCATTTGACTGAATGGTTCGTGAGCCCTAACTGGGATAGCCCAGGTTAGCCTGATCATGTTAGATTTTGGAAGCTAAGCAGTGTCAGGCTTAGCTTGTATTTGGATGGGAGACCTCCAAGGAATATCAGGGCTGTGGTCCAGAGGTAGGCAATGGCAGACCACCTCTGAACATCTCTTGCATTGAAAACTCAATAGGGTCACCATAAGTCAGCTGTGACTTGACAGGGGGGGGGGGAAACACCAAACAAACCAGAGTTCACCATCCCAGTTTGCCAAAGTGCCGTTCCTTATCTCTTTTGTTTTCAGACAGGTGCCTATTCAAATTAATTCAGTCTACCTACATAAGGAGGGGGGGGAGAGAAAAGTCTAACTTTTGCAAACATGTTTATATATCTCTTGAAACAAGTCTCCCCCCTTTTTTACTGCTTATGTTGGCATCAAATATTAAATTGCCACCACCTACATAAACCCTGTATCTATAATAATTTGTAAGCATTAAGGGAAGCCAATTACATATAAAACATTTAACGTATAACTAGATTTTTCAGTGCAGCAGATGGCTAAGATTTATATACTCTTCGCTCCCTTCTACACGCATTGCAAAGCAATTTGATACAGAGCCCCGATGTTCCTCCTCAAGATTATTCAAAGCGGCTAGAGTTAATTCTACCTAGAGCTGTCTGATTATAATGTATTCCTGTTCCATTTGGAATTTAAGGGCAGAAGCTTGGAGAGGTTTACATATTTACACACTGAATAATGCAAAGGCCTACCTTGATTTGTGTTGCAATCGCTTAGAATGTTTTCAATTTTATAAATATAATTTTTGCTGGAGGACTGAACCCAAAGTCAGTCAACAAATGAATTACCAGTCAAGAGTGGAAGGATACTAGCACAAGTAATTGTTCAGGTTTCTGCCCAAAGATCTCTTATTTTGATTCTGCTTATTTTTTTCTTGTAGCTCTTTATAGTGAAACTGTGTTCATAGAATGAGTGTTGCAAACTGCAGACAGAGTTTGGGCACTTTCATCATGCCTTAAACATCTTTCTCTCCCCTGCCCCATCTCACACTTCATATCCATCCTGATTAAGAGTTCTGTAGTACTTAAAAGCTTGCACTCACTATTCCACGATATTTTGCTTGCTTCTACGGTATTACACTAGTGTGGCACTTGTTTGGACCCACCTGTGGAGGGGCATTACTTTAAACAGCCACACAGAGATTAAAGCCTGACTGGATTAAAGCAATGCATTAATCATGAAATCACAGTGCTGCTTGGTAACAGAATGCTGCCTTGCAACATGCAATATTTGCAGGGTATAGTCTTCAGACTCTAAGGGAGATATTGAAGTTTGTTTATTTGTTCCAGGTCCAAAGAAACCCTGTGCTCCCCAGCCAATTAACAGTCAATGTATTAATTATAAATTATTTTAAAATAATCTGGTAACTCTAGCTCTGATGAAACACACCACTGCCACATAGCTATGCAGAACAAAAGCATTCCCCATAGAAATCAATCCTATATACATGTCATTCGTATTCTACTTAAGATGACTTTTTAAAAAGAGGTTAAATTCCAAAGCTTCTTACTCAGGGCTTTGCCCCCAAAAAAGGGAGATAGCAGATTTCACTGAATTCCACATTTGAGAGATGCCGAGGTTATAGGGTGTGGCTGGCTTATATAGATGCTATTACATGGGAAAGCACATGACTTTACTGAGCCTTCTTATTCAAGACATCTAAAGGTATGATATGATGCTGCTCTGAGCGTGCTCTGATAGACACCGTTTTCACTTCTTCTTTTCTTTCCTGGGCATTAAACCAACTGTGTGGCACAGTTCTCTGTGCTGAGAGCTAGTTTGGCAGAATTATCAGCCTTTCATAACTCACTCTGAAACTAAACGTCTCTTCATTTTTGGCCTGCTTCTTCAAGAACAGAGTGATTTTTATGAGAAACCTGAAAACCTCTATAAGCAAGATGCAGTCAAGCCTTGCATGTCAAACATATCTGTACGTCCCATATATGAACTGTGCAGCATGCGTGACTAATACTGCATTCCATCACACTTGGGTTGTGTTTGGATTATTATTATTTTTGGTCCCATGGACCAGCCGGTCTTTTTATATCCCACCTATATTCCAGACAAGGGTGAGGCAATGAATGAGATGACCTCCCAGTGCTATTGTAGCCACTCATAATCAGCTATGTAAGGAGTCACTGAGGATAGTGACAGCAGCTGGGAAGTATGAACAGAGTAAATGAATGAGTGAACTTTTCTTTCTTTCTTTTTTTCTTTTCTTTTCTTTTCTTTTTCTTTCTTTCTTCTTCTTTTTTTTTGCAATTGCCAAGCTAGAGAGGAATTTTTGGCACCACTGAAAATGTTCGTAAAACCTTGAGACTACTTTTGGCTTAGATCTAACAGTTGTGTGCTCTTTCTACAGCAGCTGTGGCAGCAATGTGTACTCAGAAGCTTTGGGAAGGGAGGCACGCAAGACCCCAGGAGAATTCAGCAATGTGGAAGCTGGAGAGCTCCCTGATCCAAGTTGACAGCTCCAGTCTGTGATGACAGCTTCCTATGGCTGCACGACTCTCTTTAAAGCAGTTCGCTGCCTGCCTCTGTGCACAGTAGGGAATCTGGACTTCTGGCACATTTCAGCTCTCGAGCCGCAAGTCCCCTTGGGACAGCTTCCATCCCCAAAGGCATCCTCGAGAACAATCAGCAGTCCCAGGTGACTGTGACTTTCTTCTGCCCAGAAGGACTCTGCCAAACATCCCATGACCCCCCAGGGGATCCTAAGAAGCTCCAGGCAATCCCAGTGGATCTCCCAAAAGCAATCTGCAGAATTTCTCCTTCTTGGCTGCTTTGACTGCTTGTTCCCCTGTGATCTGCTGTGATCCTTCTCCAGTTTCTCATACTGACTGCTTCTCTCTTTACTGCCCATTGAGTGCTCTCTCTCTCTCTCTCTCTCTCTCTCTCTCTCTCTCTCTCTCTCTCTCTCTCTCCCTCTCCTCCTATTTCCCCTTTACATGCTGCTACCCAGCCCAGAGACTCTTGCGTGCAGTATTCTTACATGTCTGAAATTCCAGTAGCTGTTCATAAAACAGCCACGAAATATCACACAAGAACCAAAATACATCAAACAAGGCAGCCCTGAAATAGATCAAGCTCAGACAACCAGTCAACTAGAAGACTGAGTACAACCGTTAAGTCCTGTGCTGTTCTGGCAGGCTTTACCACCAGTCCCACTAGGGGAAGAGTCACTGGGAACAGCATCTGCTTGGCCTGCAAAAGGTCCCAATTTTAATCCTTGACATCCCCAATTAAACAGATCTTAGGCATTAGGAAAACTGGGAAAGACCCCTACCTGAGACACTGGGGGAACTATCAGAGTCAACAGTAGGGTGAATTCAACCATCCTTCAAGGAGCCTTCCTCCAGCTGAAGAAGCTTTCCTCCAACTTTAGTGGCTGTTCCTCCAATGGACAAACCCCTTAAGCTGGAGGAAGGCTTCAGATTTTGCTCAGTGTACTGGTAAGGTCCACCCCAGATCTAATCAGGCTAGATAGACCAATGGCCTGTATACACTGAGCATGGTTCAGATCTCCATAGGAGAGTTGTGCACAAATGTCATTCCATGCAAAGAGCTCTTTTGCTGATGCGTATACCAGTGAGTGCTCAGCAATGCATATGGAACAGCACACCAGAGCTTTCTGTGTCTAAAACTGCATAGAGCTTTCTGTGCCTATGTCAGAGTCCTGTGGAGCTGTGGACCAGGCCATGGTCTCCTACTTTGAGGTCAGATCATTTTGAAAACACACCTAGCTTACAGTATCAAATAGTCAGATTTTGGCAACTATGGCATCATACAACATGCCACCAAGACTTGCTTTTTCTGTACCCACCAAGGGATTTTTCTGTGGTGAATCAGGGGAACCCCATGCCAAATTCCATTCCATTAGACTGCTCCAGAGTAAACAATGATAGGCCTTTCTGTGCTAGCAAAAATAATCACAACCTAGGATCCCAGGCCCCAGAATTCACGCATCAGGCCCTAAGTTGTTTGAAGTGCTTTCCGTTGCCCTCAGACAGAGGGTTGGGGGTTGAGCACCACCCTATTACACCCCCTATCCTCTAGGACTACTCCCTTCTGAGCAGGGATCCAGAGGTGGTCTGTCCTTATCAACGGACTTCTTCAAGATTTCAAAGGCCCTAGCCAGGTCTGGGGCATGCCCAGTGGCCTCCCTCTACCCACAAGCCACAAGGGGGTGTGACTAAGTCTTTGAGGGACCAATAGCACCATCTGAGCCATCTCTGCCCTGTTAGTCCCCTGCCCTGCCCTCAGGGTGGAGTTTCCCATAGTCAAATAGCTGGTTGTCAGTGGCTGAATGACTTTTAAAGGGCCAGACATCATTGATCAGCTGGCTGAAGTGAGGATATTTACAAGATTAATCTGTGACCCCACTGGGCCTGGTGGATGCTGGGCTTGACCATACAGGTGTCCCCTCTACCCCCAAGCATATGAGCATCTCCATTGTGCCAATATGTCTGTCTGCTTCTGTCTAGCCTTCCTCTCTGGCTTTGTAGGCAGTACATAGTAGCAATTATTTCTGCATGTATTTGAAGGGGCTCTTAGGCTTGAATGTATGTCAGTTTGTGTACATTCATCTAGGGCCCTTTCTGCAGTCTCCTTTTAATCCATGCTCACCACCATGTCCTCCAAGCAATTCTGCACTAAAATGGAATTCAACCTTCTTTTTAATCCAGGTTTTTCCCCCCCTATCTACACTAAAATCAAGTTCAACCTTCTTCTTTTTTAAATTCCAGTTCTTTCCCCCATTCTGCATTACGTTACCTCCCTTCAGTGGTTAGCCTGGTTTCTGCCTACTGTTGCCCTGGGTTATTTGGATGCTGTTTTGCTGTGGACGTAAATTGCCTCGACTCGAACACTGAGAAAATCTGGAGTGGCAGGCAAATGCAGAAAGGGCCTAGGTCTCATGAAGTTTCGGTTCTGTTCCAGATGTTTTTATGACAGTCCAACACCAACGCATCATATGAGCCTGCCAATTCACTGAGAAAATCATTTCATACCATGCATTGAGTACTTCTACCTTTGAAGGTGAGGTGGGTGACAACCAGGGGTTCTGAGTCGATTTGTACCAAGGCATAACGCCGTGGCACAATACAAGTGAGCAGTCAGAAGGCATTTAAATGCCTTCTGAGCTCACCTGTGAGAGCCGCTGTGGCTTCTGCGGGAGGGGGTGCCAAAGGGATCTCTGATAGATCTAATAGATCTCATAGGTGCAAGCCAGTTTGGTGATCCCCTTTGCTCTCCCCCCCCCCCATGGAAGTCGACATGACAGCTCATGCAAGTCAACTCAGAAGGAATTCTTTCATCCCTCACATGTCTATCCTTCCTCCAGGGAACTTACAGTTCTATACATGGGTGGATGATTTATTCCATTTTATGCCTCTCAACAGCCCTGTGAGGTAGATTAGGCAAAGACAGCAAAGACAGCATGAAAGGCTTTGTTTTTTTAAGCTGCATTCTTGTACCTCTTATTTGATATTTATTATTGATTTATATCCTGTTCCCTCAACCAAAGTGCTTGTTCCCAGAGCAGCTAATATTATATTGTTAGCTACACTGAGAACTAGCTCTGGTTGAAAGACAGGGCTTAAATATATAAATAACATGTTAAAGTCGCCATAAATAGCAAGGAAAGCCTCCATTAGCAGAAAAACAAAGGTATAAAATGCACCTAAAAACAGCAGAGATAAAAAGCAGAAATAAAAAGCAATCAATAATCAGGCTACAGGGGTCAACCAAACAAAATAATCATCTATTAAAAGCCTTGAAAAACAAATAGCCCCCCCACACACACACACACTGTAATTATACCAAACACAACACCAGGTAAGCCTTTAAGGGAAGTTTATTTATTTCTTTTGTGCCATGCCTTTCTCTCCAGTGGGGACCCAAAGAAGCTTAACTGATTCTCCTCTTCTCCATATTACCCTCACAACCACCTTGTTAGGCCAAGAGAGTGTAACTGGTCCAAAGTCACCCAGTGAGCTTCCATGTCAGGAGTGAGGATTTGAACCCATGTCTCCCAGATACACAGCTGAAAAGCCCTGTTCCAGCCATCTGCCTCACTTTCAAACAAGACTTATAGAACTGCAGAGCTGAAAAGGGCCTTATAGGCTACCTAGTTCAAGCCCTTGCTCAGTGCCTCACCTCAGCCTGCTTGTCATAAGACTGCAGTGGTAGTATAAAATGCCCAAGCCCCGGTGAGTTCACAGCCATCTCCAGCAGAATCAGCAGAATCAACAAGTTCAGAGAACATGCAGGTGAACTACAACCTCACCAAACCTCTGGCTGCTGCTGGTGAGAGTGCAAGGGGAAACAAGCCCAATCCTTAGAGGAAGATAGAACAGAATCTCAGGTGATCATCTTGAAGGACAGACACAAACACATGAAAGATGTATGAAAACCATGTATTCGGATCATTTTGACACAGATAGTGCATAGCAGGCTAATGTCTCTGCATGGGTTTCATGAATGTTTGGTTTCTAGAGGAAGAGCCCTGAGAATATAGTCTTGGCTTATGCTTGTTGTGACCAAACAAAGCAATTGAATCATAGGATTGGATCTAGCCAGGTTTTCTGGTAGTGAAAAAAGATAGGAGGAGGTCCCTTTTGACGATCCAAAAGACCATGACCTATATGGACAGAAAACATGTGGGACAGGAGCTTTAGTAGGGAGGGAAATGAGATATGATTGAGTGAAATACCTGGCTGGATCCAGTCCATTCATTTGAATTTCATCCTAATTCTGCAGAGAATGCTTTGAACTAGGTTCACATACTGGCAGTCTCCAGTGTTATGAAATGTGCATATGGTATGTGTAGGGAGGAGTTCTTGTAGATATTCAGGTAAGAAAAAAACAGAAAATCAGAGGGAGGGAAAGATTCCCAGAAGCTGATAAAATGCAGCACTACTTTGGAAATTATTACTATTGCTTTGGGACACAGCCATCTTGGACCATGATAAATAACTGCCTGCCAGAAGCAGATCCCTGGGCTACTGGAGGAAATAGAAAGGATGAATCAGAAGCAAAGGCATATTATGCAGGGGTGTTTTCCCTTGCTTTCACCCTGCATGTCTGTCGGGTTTTCTTTGTTGTTCTGCATTTATTTTCCTCCCTTCAGCACTCAGTTCACTTTCTGGTTGCTGTTTCCCCAGGTTTTCTGAGAGTGTGTTTGTGCCGATTTTTCCCTTGTTTCACTTCCAAGCTGAAGGTAATTCAAAAGTGTACAGATTCCCTCAGATTTCTCCCACACACCCTTTTGCCATGCCTCAAAAGTCACTTCCCTGTCCACATCAAGATTGCTCCATTCTCTCTGCACCTTCTGCCGTCCTCACCCCTTCATCTGTATACAAGCTCCATTTCCCCCTCATTTTTAAATTTAATTAATTTTTTTCAGGCTGCATGAGTCAAGCAGTATGAGACTATCGCTAGTCTTGGATAGCTGAATTTAAAAAAAATTAAATGACAGGGAGGAAGTTTTGAAAGATCTGTGCAAGGTTTAGTTCCCTGCTGATATTGACTTGAAAGGAGGATTGGAGAGGAGGCAAACCGCAGTGTTCTCAGTGCAAAAAAAAAAAAAAAGGATTTCAGTGCTGCATGCAAACAAAATAAAGGGGGTATCATCCGCGTGGAATGAAATTGACATGAGATATAAAGAGAGAGACATACATAAACCTTTATTGGCATAACACAGCAACAAGAAGGGCAGTGAAACAGTTAGAAAAATAAATAAACAAATTAATAGGTCATGGCAAATTACACCAAGCTGCCCCAACAAAAGATCATTTAGAAGCTTCTCGTAAATAATATACTCAGTTAAAAATATAACAATTCTAAAGAACACAGGGGAAATAAGACTTGTATGCCCTTACCCTAAGGTTCCAGACATAGGCTAAGAATTTGGACACAAAGTAAGTGCCGAGAACTTATCAGACAATAAAATTTTAAAATCTTTGTCAATCTGATTCCTTGTGGTAGGTAAATGGTGGCTAATCAGATGGCTATGCATAGTAGAATATTGGGGAGAGCATAGAAGAATGTGAGCAACTGAATCAGGTTCACTATAGAGGCAATTGCAGGTTCTGTCCCTATAGGGGATACCCCTATATCTGCCTAAGACCACAGCGGAAGGGAAAATACTGAATCTCGCTAACATAAAAACCCGCCAATAAAGTGGGATTGTTAGATTAGAGATGTACTGAGCCATAGAAGCTTGGGGGGGGAGGTTAGGGGAGCGTGGGGAGCAGACTCCATAGCTCCTGGCATTAATTGTTTAGGCTTCCATATCCCAAATCCTCATCATCATCACCTGCAAAATAGCTGTTTCACTACCATTATACAAAGAAGCCAAATCGATTCCCATACTTTTTGATTTTCTGCACTATAGTTTGTGACCAAGTGCAAATATATGGGTCAGCCAGAAGTTGAACCATAAGGCTGTTGGGGGGAGAACTAAAATGCAAATACAACCAATATTTGATAGTGGTGATCCATGCCCGAGATGCCCGAGATTCAATAAGGTGGGTACCTAACTCCGCACAAAGAAAAAAAAATAAGATACAGAGGTAGGCAAACCTAAAATCCTACGAAAAAAGTTAGCACTTATTAATTCTACTTTTTAATTGAAATTTTTGATCCATATGGGAACTCCATACAGTACACCAGAGATAACAGATGCCTGAAAAATCTGGAGAGCTGCCGGGACAAATTGATTACCTTTTAAATAAAAAAGTGAGTTAAAGCTGCAATCTTATTCCTAGCTAGGCTGAGGGAATGATCTCTATGAGGGCACCAACTTAAGTTGTAATGAAACAAA